>NC_068362.1:50851471-51106471 GCF_020536995.1 Dreissena polymorpha
GTTTTGTAAGTTTTGTTTAAGTAAAAAATACATTTGTTAACTGTTTTCGTAAGTTGTTGTATATAATGTTTGTATCACTCTCGTGGCATGTGCTATTTCGCATCACACTCGAGGCTCCACCTCTCGTGTGATACGTCATCACACAAGCCACTTGAGTGATACAAACTCTTGGAACAAATGACTAGCTCAATATTCCGTATGTATTAAACCCTTTACCACTTAGATACGTATCAAACCATTTACCACTTAGATACGTATTTTGACTCATTTGTAGTCCCTAAGAAAGTTACATTTAATTAAGGACCTTTCTTAATATAATTAAGATTTTAAGGCTTCATTTTCAACCCTTAGATACTGATGAGCAGCTCAACCCTTAGATACTGGTGAGCAGCTCAACCCTTAGATACTGGTGAGCAGCTCAACCCTTAGATACTGATGAGCAGCTCAACCCTTAGATACTGGTGAGCAGCTCAACCCTTAGATACTGATGAGCAGCTCAACCCTTAGATACTGATGAGCAGATCAACCCTTAGATACTGGTGAGCAGCTCAACCCTTAGATACTGATGAGCAGCTCAACCCTTAGATACTGGTGAGCAGCTCAACCCTTAGATACTGGTGAGCAGCTCAACCCTTAGATACTGATGAGCAGCTCAACCCTTAGATACTGATGAGCAGCTCAACCCTTAGATACTGGTGAGCAGCTCAACCCTTAGATACTGGTGAGCAGCTCAACCCTTAGATACTGATGAGCAGCTCAACCCTTAGATACTGGTGAGCAGCTCAACCCTTAGATACTGGTGAGCAGCTCAACCCTTAGATACTGATGAGCAGCTCAACCCTTAGATACTGATGAGCAGCTCAACCCTTAGATACTGATGAGCAGCTCAACCCTTAGATACTGGTGAGCAGCTCAACCCTTAGATACTGGTGAGCAGCTCAACCCTTAGATACTGGTGAGCAGCTCAACCCTTAGATACTGGTGAGCAGCTCAACCCTTAGATACTGGTGAGCAGCTCAACCCTTAGATACTGGTGAGCAGCTCAACCCTTAGATACTGGTGAGCAGCTCAACCCTTAGATACTGGTGAGCAGCTCAACCCTTAGATACTGGTGAGCAGCTCAACCCTTAGATACTGGTGAGCAGCTCAACCCTTAGATACTGGTGAGCAGCTCAACCCTTAGATACTGGTGAGCAGCTCAACCCTTAGATACTGGTGAGCAGCTCAACCCTTAGATACTGGTGAGCAGCTCAACCCTTAGATACTGGTGAGCAGCTCAACCCTTAGATACTGGTGAGCAGCATAAAACCTGAACAGACTGCGAATTACTTGCATGCTGTTCTGGTTTTATGCTGTTTGCACATAGCCATTTTTACTTTTCTTCTGAGTGGGAAAGGGTTAAGGAAAGGTTTGCTTTTTGTATTTAAGAGAAAAAAGATAAATACAATTGTGTGTAAAATGCAGTTATATTGACAGTGTGAAACTATAATTAACAGAAAAAATAGCATTTTTTAAAATACAGTCTTTATGTTTAATATCAGCATATTGATCCTATAATTCAGTAAGGACATCCAATACAATGTTGAGTAACTGGTAATTTTACTAGACATTCCAAAAGAGGTCTTTAACCCATTTACCTACCATCCTTCTAAATTGGATCAATTTATTTCCAAAATAAGGGATGTCTAGTATATTTATTTCTATATTTAGAATATTTCTTACAGAAATTCTGTTAATTAAACAGCGCAGACCCTGTTGAGACGCCGTGGGTCTACACTGTTTGCCAAGACCTTTTTTCTAGACGCTAGGCATAAATGGGTTCAAGCAGGTTTTGGCAAGAATCAACTGAATTAGTTCATTTTTGTGTACGATATTTCAGTTTGTGCTACAGTAGAGAAAAACTACACTACAAGTTGTGTTGTCAAATTAAATGACAAGACCCATATTTTGTACTCACTTGTCCCCAATGATCTGAGGATGTGCCGGGAACAGCTGGGTACCGTCCATGCCATCATTGCATGTTCGCAGACAGATGTTATACAGAACCGCCTGCAAGACATTCACGTCAATCATAATGAAGTGATTGTTTTCCTTCTTTATAAAGTACCTGTAAAAGGTACTTTCCACACGGAGGTAAAAACTACAAAATTCCCAATTGCTGTCTGAACAATTCCCAAAATAAAGGACATTTTTTGTCAATTTTGTTCCAAAAGTGCCTTATCTGCAAGTGAACATATTAAATAGGCTGAAACTGAACATTTCAAGCCAAAATGCATGTTAACCCTTTGCATGCTGGGAAATTTGTCGTCTGCTAAAATGTTGTCTGCTGTTTTTCTAAAATAAGCATGTTCTTCGATTTTTTTCAAAGAATATTATCAGAATAGCAACCAGTTTAGATCCTGATGAGACGCCACGTTCTGTGGCGTCTCTTCTTGATCCAAACTGTTTGCAAAGGCCTTCAAAATTCGGTTCCCGCACTGAAAGGGTTAATCAATATTTGAATTGGTTTGTGCACTATGTACCAAGCAATTTAAAAGATTCATAATTCCCAATCTGAAGATTTTCGCAGGCTTTTCTAGTTTTATGCTGTTTGCGCATAGCCATTTTCACTTTGCTTAATATGGGGGAAAGGGGCTATTCTCTGGGTACAAACTACTTACTCTATTATATGCAATTGTTTCATTGAAATGACAATGGCAATACACGACTTTGGGTTCAGGTCATTCATATTTGTACCAAACCTTAATTGGACGTTAAACCAGTTTTCACCAAGTTTTGAATGGACACATTGCGATTCTTTAGAAATAACAGATTAAATAGGATTTTCCTATATATATTATATATGGCGCATTATATGGACTCCAAGATTAGCAATTGACGTCTGACTTTTACGTAAAATTGGAATGTATAAAAACAACAGGTTACTAAAACTTTGAAAACTTTATATATTTTAATTTCATCATGTGGACAAATCCTGACCCACTACATTCAGTTTTGACTTACTTCGTCTGCAGCCCTGTAGGGCCTGTAGCTGTAACATTTCTTCAGGATCACCTCTGGGTGGCGTATGTAGAGCAGATCATGGGCCGTCGCTATGGGCAACATGCGCTACAAGAAACACAAATAGACTGGGTTGTTAATGAGCTCAACATGTGGTTGACGCGCGGATGTTCCTAGCAAGGAATCCATCCAGCTAGCTAGCACGCTCTGAAACCAAACAGTTATTGACATGCTCATATGACAGCTTTTGTATAAAAAGTAGTAGATTCTTTAATGTTATTTAACCCTTTACCCCTTATATGCGCATTTTGAGGCATTTGAAATCTAATTAAATTTAAGTCCTTTCTTAATATAAATATTAAAGTTTGAAAGGCTTCATTTCCAACCCTAAGATAATGATGAGTAGCAAGCAGCATAAAACCTGAACAGACTGCGAGTTACTCGCAGGCTGTTCTGGTTTTATGCTGTTTGCACATAGCCATTTTCACTTTGCTTCAGATAGGGAAAGGGTTAATGATGAAAATTTAAGTGATTTTCCCCCAGTGTTTTTAATGTTCTACTATCGAGCTGTCATAGCAACAGTGATGCGTCATCTTCTCAAGTGTTTCACATTTTATTGGAAGCTTAAACAGCGTGTGGCTTTCTCCCATAATGCCATTTTGACCCATTATTTCAGAAATAAAATGTGCAGGCTCACTTCTCTAAAGACGAGATAAGTTTGAATTTTCTGTCATGATTTCCAAGAGCCCAATCAATAGAGTTTCTATGCATATCAATTGCATGGAGTAAATGGCATTGTCCATAGAGAAAGCTACAGCTGTTTCGCTGAAAGAATTACTGATTACAGCATTGGCTGTCTGCAAGAAAAATTGTCATTATCATTATTGTCAGACACATGTGCATACTTCAATATTGACCAGCCTTGTTCTATGGCCTTTCATGGCACTTAAGTTCTAAGAAACATTTGCACATTTCATAGTACAAACTAACAAACAAAGTGTCTGCTGGCATGCACTACAGTGTGTGAGCATTTATTTATGATGCAGTAACGATTATGGATTTAACTATTTGACTGGTTGTCGTATCAAGTATACAAATGCTTCCGTGTTCTGTAAAAGATGTTAAGAATTCAGAAGCTTTCAAAGTTTTCTGTACAATTTTTTCGAAGTTCATTTGAAATTATTTATATAAAAAAATATATAAAAAATATTGTTAATCGTACACAATTTCCAGTAACAAAACAAGAAGAAAAGATTGCACATGAAATGAAAGCTTCTGAACCAGTAAGGCATTCATTACCAGTATCCTGTAAAATAACACACTTGAGATGATGACAACAAGCACTGCAAAAGAAGAAGAAAAATGTTATCAAGAAATATCATTCCATGGTTATATATACATATATACAAACATATTTTAAAATCTAATAAAATGTGTCCAGTGAGTCGGTGCTTCCAAGCATGTGGAAGGCAGTTGGATGTGGAGGTGATTGCAGAACCATGTCCGGCCCCCGGCTATACATACTTGAAACTCGGCTTGCAAGCCACCTTGGAAACACCAGGGCTCCTGGTCACCACTTAAGAATTCGTCCCGATAAGCCTTAGTCATCCCTGTAGGGAAGAGAAGAAGGGAAGAACACATGAGACATCGTGGCAATATTGTTGGTTAAGCATAATCATGTTATATGTTATTACAAGCGTTATCATACAATGTTGCAATGAGACTCAGGATTTTCTTACAAAAGTATTACTTAATATTATAACAGTAAAAATTAAAATTTGAAATCATTTAAACAATTCATTTATATAACATTTATATTTATGCCATTTTTTAATGTTTTCAATTACAAAAAGTGGCCACCGATTTAAATTCAATGAAAAAAATATGTAACAATATTATTTAAATTTTTTTACAATTCAAATGATCCGAAAACTTGCCGACAACACCTTTTATAACCATACAGTTACCACTGCATTTCCTGATCTGCTGTCACGGTCTGGTCGCCAGGCGTCAAAAGAAACATGTGAAAATAGCTCCCAATAGTGGCAATCCCACAGTGTGGTGGCATACAACAAACAGAGCCATCAATAATTATTGCTTAATAGTATACACACCAGCCATGTTCAACTTCTACAACAAAATACAACTTATTTTTTTTTGGTATTTGCGCCAATGAATAATTTGCACTTTATTTGCTGAAAGCGAATTTGATCACCCAAGATATACAAATGTTATTAGAATCCATGTTATTCTCTGCCGCTGTATAATACATGCTGAAGTTGGAAATGGCTGGTCAAAGGAAATCATTTCATACTAAAAAGTAAATATTCCAAGGCAGGAAACTTTCTTTCATTCTTCAAACCCTTGTTGTATTGGCATCTATCTATGCTTCCATATTTGAAATCTGTATCAAGCAATATAATTTGTCCAGAAGCAGAATAGTCAGGGCACACTCAGTCAATATTCTTGCAAAATTCTGTGCTTAGAAATGCCTTGTTGATGCAGAATCATTTGGATAGGTTATATAAACAGTAAATATTATAATATAGTTTTGTTCAAATGAACAATGGGCTATGTACCAAGTCTGCATTATTTTTAGATCTTTCTAAGCATACAAAGTTCTGCAGTATTATATACAATACAGACTGTCCTGCTATCTGGTTTTCTTGAAAACCATAAAAATGTACTTTTATTTTTTAACATACAAATAAGACTTTAGCGCTATGTTTGTTACTAAAACGCATAGAGAAACACCTTGAAAACTTCCATTTTACCCTTCTATGAATCGTTAGCCCATGAATAGAACGTTAAAATTAAAACTGTATTAACATGCAGTTTTGTCCATGACCCAAATTGACACCTAAAAACAAGTTTCCTGCCCATGGAAAACAATACATAAAACTTGCTGTATGCCACCACTATTGGGCAGGACTTTCACTGCAATCAACAAAGCTTTAAAATGGTGCGTACATGTATAGAGGCCTTGGACTTGAACTCCCGTCGGACTGGAAATGTGACCAAGACCTGCAACACACAGAAAGAACTGCTTATATAGCTTCTTATGCAAAATTTCCATTGCTTTCGAATCGATCTGTAACATATTTTAAAAGCAGACATACAGTTGTTAAATCCAGAAATGTCTAACAAGTAGCTTTTTTCATCAAATCTAAAAGGCATTTGTAAGTATTTCAAGTTTTTAAACAAAGTAGAATATAAACAAATAAAAACATTAAAAAACAAGAGCTGTCTCCATAGGATGACATATGCCCCTGATAAACGCTTTGATAGAAGTTATGAGCATTTTTCGAAACCTCAACACAGATCTCGAAACCTAAACGAGGATCCTATGTTCAAGGTCAAGGTCAAAATTTGTGTTCGATGGAAAGGCCTTGTCCATATACACATGCATACCAAATATGAAGGTTACATCTGCAGCTACATAGAAGTTAAGAGCATTTTTCAAAACCTAAACACAGATTTCGAAACCTTCACGCCGACCCTAAGTTCAATGTCAAGGTCCAAGGGGTCTAAATTTGTGTGCGTATGGAAAGACCTTGTCCATATACACATGCATACCATACATGAAGGTTACATCTGAAGGGACATATAAGTTATGAGCATTTTTCGAAACCAAAACGCAAAGTGTGACGGATGGACAGACAGACAGTGTGATCACTATATGCCCTCCTTCGGGGGCATACAAAAATTCACCTGATGTCATAAAATTCCTCATCTAAAGGGCTTATAACCTTTCAATGTAAAGTGAAAACAACTCTTGTCGATATCACATTCAAAAGTTGACAACTACATTGTAATAAAGAACCTCTTGAACCTCAAAAAAGACAGTGTATTCAACACCATCATGCTCACCTAGCCATCGGACGAAGCCAGCACAGGTCTGCAGCACCCCAAGCATGTCCCACATGTATGGGTAGAAGTAATACCCCACAGCCTGGTTGGCAGCGCGCCTCAGCAGGTGCAGGACGTTCTGGAACCGCGCTACTGTGCCCAGGAACCTGTCAGAGACCTCCATCCACTCTGTGGCCTGCAAACACAGATATTATATTGAGCCCTGCTCTGAAAATTGGGACTTGCATGTGCACATATCCAAGATTTGCCTGTGCAGTCTGCAGAGACAAAACTTTCCACTTATATGGAATTTTTTGTTATATCAGTACAAAAATCCAGTTGGGTAAACATGGCTTTCAGCATGAGCGTAAATTGTCACCCCTGACTAGCTTATGCCGACTACAAGGGCTAATCTGGAACAAAACCGCACATGCAATAAGCCAACTTGCCTCCAACGAGGATCAAATAATAAAAGGATTTGATTTCATTCACATCTAGAAAAACCTGGTTTGCATCAGTAGTTCAGTACACTAATCCACCCAACTCATCAATCGGGGTCTTACATGTATATAGATTGAATCCAGTGCTTTTTACATTCAAATTAAGGGACAGTATTTAGCCCCATTCCCAAAGGAAACAAGGGCTGTTTGTAAAACATGCATGCCCCCCATATGGGCTGTCAGTGGTAGTGGCAGCCATTGTGTGAATACGTTTTTTGTCACTGTAACTTTGACCTAGTGACCTGAAAATCAATAGGGGTCATCTGCGAGTCATGATCAATGTTCCTATGAAGTCTTATGATCCTAGGCGTAAGCATTCTTGAGTTATCATCCGGAAACCATTTTACAGTTCGAGTCACTTTGACCTTGACCTTTGACCTAGTGACCTGAAAATCAATAGGGGTCATCTGCCAGTCATGATCAATGTACATATGAAGTTTCATGATCCTAGGCGTAAGCATTCTTGAATTATCATCCGGAAATCATTTTACTGTTTCGAGTCACTTTGACCTTGACCTTTGACCTAGTGACCTGAAAATCAATAGGGGTCATCTGCCAGTCATGATCAATGTACCTATGAAGTTTCATGATTCTAGGCGTAAGCATTCTTGAGTTATCATCCGGAAACCATTTTACTATTTTGAGTCACTGTGACCTTGACCTTTGACCTAGTGACCTGAAAATCTATAGGGGTCATCTTCCAGTCATGATCAATGTACCTTTGAAGTTTCATGATCCTAGGCCTAAGTGTTCTTGAGTTATCATCCGTAAACCATCTGGTGGACGGACAGACCGACATGTGCAAAACAATATACCCCCTCTTCTTCAAAGGGGGGCATAAAAAGTATAAATTTTTACCAAATTGGACCAACAAATTGAAGGTTTCCCAAAATTTAGTTTATCTCCCATCCAGCTCTTATGAGTTTAACCTTAGTAAATATTATATTAAAAACACTTATTCCCAGTTTTGAAGCATTTGTTTGCAAAACAACAACAACACTTATTTCCTCATTTTAGTCAAAATGCCGCAATTTTTCCCAATCCAAAGGGACCCAGCCCCATGCCCTAAATAGGAAAATAAAAGCACTGATATCATCCAGGGCCCTCAATCCATTTTAGGGGAAGCGGGTCGCTACCCATAGCAGGGGGAATTTTCGCGGCGTTTCCCTTTTGGGGGGATTTTTTTTACTTACTCTCTAATTATAACATTTGTACATGTTTGCACTATATTCATTGCTTTTTTCATAATTTAGTATGTTTGACAAGATTAAATTAAAATAGAATTGAGATATAATAATCATGAGACACATCTATCTAATAATAATAAAAAAAATAATATTTTTTTCTTTTTTTAGGGGTAATTTTTCCCCCCAAAAGGGGACAAAAGTATACTTTTCAGGGGGGAATGCGGCCGAAATTCTGCCGTGGATTTGATAGATTGAGGGCCCTGTCATCACTGCTGTTTGTTAATTCTATAGGACACTACACTTTGAAGGACGCTACAAAGCTGCTGAACAGCAGAGTTTACACAGTTAAACCCTTTACCACTTAGAAATGTATTTTGACACATTTGTAGTCCCATAGAAAGTGAAATTAAATTAACCCTTTGCATGCTGGGTAATTTGTCTTCTGCTAAAATGTCGTCTGCTGAATTTCTAAAATTAGCATTTTCTTCGATTTTTTTTCAAAGAATACTATCAGAATAGCAAACAGTTTGGATCCTGATGAGACGCCACGTTCTGTGGCGTCTCATCAGGATCTAAACTGTTTGCAAAGGCCTTTAAAATTCGGTTCCCGCACTGAAAGGGTTAAAGACCTTTCTTACTAGATTCAAGTTTTAAAGGCTTCATTTCCAACCTTTAGATACTAATGCAGCAAACAGCATGAAACCTGACCATACTGCTAGATCTGGTTTTATGCTGTTGCACATAGCCATTTTCAATTTGCCTCCGAGTGGGAAAGGGTTAACATTCTAAATCTGTTCAATTTAAAGTTACGATAATGTGATACATGCAGAGATATTGATATTATTCAAAGAATTGCAACAAACATAAACTGCGTTAGTGAAACACAATGCCCCCTATTGCACTTTGAAGCTGCCCGGCAACTATTAAATATGTATCTTAGCTGTAAAGAGTTAAAAGAAAACAAGACCCATAATTCAATCGACCAAAATGAAACTCACACTTCATCTGAAAGTCATGTATGTATATCAAAACAAAATTTGAAATCTATACAATGTTGATCAATACTGACCTATCTAAACGAATGCAGCATTTTTGTTTGAACGAAAAGATCTAAGTGTTCTATACGCTACAAATTTTGTATTCAGCAATCAAATATTGAAGTCCATGCTTTACACAAGGACGTGATTTTGTACATGAAGTATATTTTTTCTATGCTTTAAATCAGTACACAGGTTTTCAAGAAAAAAAAAAACGAAAAATGTTTGTGGCAAGAATTTTCTTTACATGAATAATAAAAACTAGCAATGCATTTTGGACAACACATTGTATTATATGAATTGAAAATACCTTGAATAATGTTTTTGTTATACAAAAAGTCAAATGTATATGGCATGTGGTTGATGCAACAATTGAATCCCACAATTCACTTATTATATGCATGTGCTTTGAATTGTGCACGTCTGTGTTTATACAATTCTAACACATTTGTCTAATTTTTGAAGGTTGGCCATATTTTGGTTTTGAAAAAAAAATCTTTATTACACACGATTATCAGGAATTTGATAAGAGTTGGAAGTTGGAACATGTATGAATTCAGCTATCAACACATACGGTAGGATTTACTAAAATACTGAAATAAAAATGGGACTTCGAGCCTAATGCTCCAAAATTTAAGGCTTGGAGGTCAAGACTTCCAACTTTTTAAAGCTAGTGGAAGCCTTGTACTCAAGAGAAAATGTTTTTAGTCCAAGGCCAATAACTTCGCAAGAATCAACAGACCGAAACGAATTTCACACTTCTTCTGTTGGCCATGTATGTAGACTTACATACTCAAAATCAGCTCATTATCTTAAAGTATTGCGTAAAACACTCCGAAAAACGGTCCAAGGCCAATTACTTCGCCACAAATCAAACACCGGAAAGAATTCACACTTCATCTGTAGGCCATGTATGTAGACTCACATACCCAAAATCAGCTCATTACAGTATCTGAAAGTGTTGCGTAAAAAACCTCCAAATAACATTTCATTATGGAGAACATTTCAATATCCACGTTTGTCTCAAATCTCCATGCCTTTTTTTTTCATTAATAAAAATAATAGAAGTTCCTACCTTGGATTATATCCCTTTACAAAATATTACTTCCTTCTTCAAAATAGACAGAACCTGCCAATTGATAAATAAAATGTATCTTCTTTTAAAACTTATTGCTTTCCTTGGCAAAAATTAAGGTCAGTCCAAGGTCCCATAACTTTTCAAAAATCAATGGACTGGAACAAATTGTATACTTCCCCTGCAGGTCATGTAGTTAGACTTGCTGCAGGTCATGTAGTTAGACTTGCTGCAGGTCATGTAGTTAGACTTGCTGCAGTCATGTAGTAAGACTTGCTGCAGGTCATGTAGTTAGACTTGCTGCAGGTCATGTAGTTAGACTTGCTGCAGGTCATGTAGTTAGACTTGCTGCAGGTCATGTAGTTAGACTTGCTGCAGGTCATGTAGTTAGACTTGCTGCAGGTCATGTAGTTAGACTTGCTGCAGGTCATGTAGTTAGACTTGCTGCAGGTCATGTAGTTAGACTTGCTGCAGGTCATGTAGTTAGACTTGCTGCAGGTCATGTAGTTAGACTTGCTGCAGGTCATGTAGTTAGACTTGCTGCAGGTCATGTAGTTAGACTTGCTGCAGGTCATGTAGTTAGACTTGCTGCAGGTCATGTAGTTAGACTTGCTGCAGGTCATGTAGTTAGACTTGCTGCAGGTCATGTAGTTAGACTTGCTGCAGGTCATGTAGTTAGACTTGCTGCAGGTCATGTAGTTAGACTTGCTGCAGGTCATGTAGTTAGACTTGCTGCAGGTCATGTAGTTAGACTTGCTGCAGGTCATGTAGTTAGACTTGCTGCAGGTCATGTAGTTAGACTTGCTGCAGGTCATGTAGTTAGACTTGCTGCAGGTCATGTAGTTAGACTTGCTGCAGGTCATGTAGTTAGACTTGCTGCAGGTCATGTAGTTAGACTGCTGCAGGTCATGTAGTTAGACTTGCTGCAGGTCATGTAGTTAGACTTGCTGCAGGTCATGTAGTTAGACTTGCTGCAGGTCATGTAGTTAGACTTGCTGCAGGTCATGTAGTTAGACTTGCTGCAGGTCATGTAGTTAGACTTGCTGCAGGTCATGTAGTTAGACTTGCTGCAGGTCATGTAGTTAGACTTGCTGCAGGTCATGTAGTTAGACTTGCTGCAGGTCATGTAGTTAGACTTGCTGCAGGTCATGTAGTTAGACTTGCTGCAGGTCATGTAGTTAGACTTGCTGCAGGTCATGTAGTTAGACTTGCTGCAGGTCATGTAGTTAGACTTGCTGCAGGTCATGTAGTTAGACTTGCTGCAGGTCATGTAGTTAGACTTGCATACCAAAAAAATCATCTCAATCTCTTAAAGCATTGGGTAAAAAACCCTCCGAAATACGGATTGCCGGACGGACAGATAGACGGATCAACAGCGCGGATGCTTAATGTATATGGCACCCTACAGAGAGCATAAACATCACCAATATTTAACATCGTAACAACACATACCGTAGTGGATGATTGTGATGATGAACCAGCCAGGTAATGGCTATTTGTCTTGAGCCAGTAAAGATCCTGTAACATCTGAACGGGAACTGCAGCGTACTCGAAGGGCAAGTGAAAGAAACTGATAAGAAGTTCTAGGTCTCCCTCGGTAAGCACATTGTTTTCTTTAAGTTCCATCGCTGTCTGCTTAACCTCCTCAACCAAACTAGAGGTGGTCGGTGCAGCCTCTACTTGCATGAGACTGTCAGTGGAGCCATTCTTGGGTAGGACTCCATTGTTTGTGAGCACATTAATACTGTCTGTGATAGCTGATGGAACACAGTCCATGGGTTCAGGCTTCACTTCGTTTTCACAATCAGAGTCCGAGAATTCCTGCTGATGGACGGGAGACCCTTCCGGTGAGGACAGAGGGTCTACCAAACTGTTCACTAGGACGGCTGAGGTGGGATTAAGGAATGAAGGATCCACTGGGTTCACAGTAGTCGTAGGCAGGTTTGTTGTTGCCAATGCATTATAGGCTTGTACTGGGGGCTGTAGATTCATGTTGGGTACAAGGGCTCCAGCGGTGGTGGTTGCACAAGGTGTCGTGGCCACTGCTACAGACTTGGGGGGATTCCTAGCTTTGTTCAGCTCCACCAGCCAGTCTGCTATGGCGTTCTTGAGGGCCACTTTCGGCTGATATTTGGTGTCAAAGTTGGTGATGTCTTCATCAGAGGCAAAGTCACATTCACTCTCTAGCTTGATATCGGATATTACTGGACTTAACCGGTTCTCTGCAAGAAACATTGATATCAAAGTGACCAAATGCACCTTGACAAAGTTCAAATGCATAATAGCATAATAATAAATCTTATTAAATCTATTAATCAAAATACAACAATTGATTGTACAGGAGTTTCAGAAGCATATATATTTTTGTGTTTCTTTCATTTCATTTTAGCAAGACAATTAACCCTTTCCCTCTCGGAGGCAAAGTGAAAATGGCTATGTGCAAACAGCATAAAACCAGTCTGTTCAGGTTTAATGGCTATGTGCAAACAGCATAAAACCAGTCTGTTCAGGTTTAATGGCTATGTGCAAACAGCATAAAACCAGTCTGTTCAGGTTTAATGCTGTTGCTGCTCATCAGTAAATGAAGCCTTTAAAACTTAAATCAAGTAAGAAAAGTCTTAAATTAAATATAACTTGATAAGGGACTACATTAACAAACACGTCAAAATACGTATCTAAGTGGTTAGAGTTAATACCTAACTGGAAACATTTTCTTTTGAACTTGGCTTTATTCTAAACTTTGCAGTCCAAACCTACCTGCAATGAGGTCTTTCTTGACTGCATTTTGGTTTGACTGAGACCATTGCCCAAGTGTGTGCAAGGGAATATAGTTGGCCTCAAACTCGCAGTTAGGATTCGTGAGCACACCGCGCAAGTAGGGAATGATGTCAGTTGACCGGCCATCATAAGCACCAAGGTACAGTCTCCTCTGGTCATAGTCGTTGGCGTGGATGTTGTCCCAGATGGTGGGTGGACGACGGAACACAGTGGCCACTTCCTCCAGCTCGGCTATGGTCAGTCTCTTGCTGATCACCTTGGCCCCTGTCCAGAGGATGTGGATGTCGTTCAGGAGCTTGGACCCCACGGTGTTCAGGTAGCCGGATGTGAGCAGCGTCGGCATGGCCCTCGACGTGCAGTACTCTGAACGTTTCAAATGAACAAACAACTATTAAAACTGTACAGTTTTAGTTTCGTAAAATTTTGATCTACCTATAGAATGCATAAAATATGACATGTTTAATTTTTCCAAACTAACATAAGATTATAATTTCTTGTACATTGTACTTCAAACAGAGATAAGCAATGCACGCTAACCGGAGTTTCTCTGTTAGGAATTCTTTAAAATTAAGAACAATTGCCAATTCATAGATTGTTCAAGCCTAAAGGCAACAACATTTCATGTTGCCTACATACAACAAAATTTAACTCCTAGCTAGTCTTAATTGTTCTTAATCACTAACGTATACCATTATGCAAACATACATTTCTCACCATTTTTTAACCAATCTTTGTACAAAATGTGTTCATCAATAATATTTACTCTAGAAACATAGATGTGATGCAGTTACCTGTAGGACAGAAGTAGAACTCTGGCTGTCCCAGGTGCTCATACACCTCATTTGTGATGGAGACCTGCGCACAGGCCGATGACTGGAAGGCACTCTTGTCCGAGACGCTCAACTCTGGGTCAATGTCATCAAACAGCAGCGCAAACGCACGACAACCAAATGCAGCAACCTGTCAATTCAACAACACGGGAATGAACAAACCATTAGTAAACTGTCAGATGCATAAGCATAGTGAAACAAGAGATGTGTTTGTCAGAAACACAATGCCCCCTACTGCGCCGCTTTGAAGCCATATATTTGACCTTTGACCTTGAAGGATGACCTTCACCTTCCACCACTAAAAAATGTGCAGCTCCATGAGAAACACATGCATGCCAAATATCAAGTTGCTACCTTCAATATTGTAAATGTTATGGGCAATGTTCAAGTTTTCAGACGGACGGACAGATTGACTGACAGTTCAACTGCTATATGCCACCCTACTGGGGGCATAAAAAATATTATGAAAACCTTAGCAAAACAAATATATTGTTTATAATTGCACATCTCAACTTCTTATTTCTGAGCAAGGTATTTAAAAAAATGTTCATCCAGTGCCCCAGGTAAGCTGCGTATCTGCGTCTTTCACCCTATTAAAATATTTAAAAACGCAAAGAAATACAATATCATGCGTATTTAAAACGCAATCAATTTGACATTTACGCAAATTCGCCAAATTTAAAACGTACGATACCAGGGACCTCGTTTGGCCGTATTTGGGGCTGAAATTCGGCCCCAATCCCCCCTTAAAATAGTATACTTTTTTCCCCTATTTCAACTAAAAATTCCCCCCTCCAAATAACTTTTTTTTTTTTACTGTTATACCTATGTTGCCAGCTGGTATCGTGCTATGAACCTTTGATTACATGTATATTTATGTAAATTACATTAAAATATAGCAATTTTGAGTGTTGAACAGTCGGGGATCTTGCCCGATTGGGAAAGTTGGGGAATCCCCTTTTGACTTTCCCGATCAGGAAATATTGATTGAAAAATTGCCCGATCAGGCGAGAAAACAACCATTTTTCATATACCTTGGAAAAACTTGTCCGGGCATCACACAACTCACCCAAGGAACAACTTTAATAACTGAATCCAATCTTAAAACAATTATCTTAAATTTGACCGAAGCGATTTTTTAACAAGAGTTCCGCGGTCGGAGATGACCGCATTGAAGCCGGATTTTTTATTTATATGACAGGAAAGTACCTTTCGTGTTTTTGTCAATGCAATACTTAAATTACTGAAATATTGTTCAAAGGTCAAAATGAAATGTAAGTACTTTTCAAGGCATGAGCAAACCTTGTGTTATGTTTTGAATGCATGCATATACATGAACAACAATAACATTTAAGGTCACAAATATGAACTTGAATTGACAATTAGGAAAGTCCATGTCCAAGCATACGAAAGTTAAAACAACTTTTAATTTTTAACATTCAAGGTCACAGTGACCTTGACCTTCAATGACCTTAAAATGACCAATTGTCATCTACTAGTGCTGGCCAACCTTCATGTCCAGTTTGAAGACTGTAAGTCCAAGCATAAGAAAGTTATACCATGAAATAAGAATTTTAACATTTTTACATTCAAGGTCACGGTGACCTTGACCTTAAAATGACCAGTGGTCATCTACTAGTTCTGGCCAACCTTCATATCAAGTTTGAAGACTCTAGGTCTAAGCATACCAAAGTATTAACAACTTTAACATATTTACATCCAAGGTCACAGTGACCTCGACCTTCAAATGAATGACCTTGAAATGACCAGTGGTCATCTAAGTGTGCTTGCAAACCTTTACGTCAAGTTTGAGATTCTAGGTCCAAGCATACCAAAGCTACAACAATTTTAACATTTTAACATTTAAGTTCACAGTGACCTTGACCTTCAAATGAATGACATTGAAATGAATGACCTTGAAATGACCAGTGGTCATCTAAGTGTGCTTGCAAACCTTTACGTCAAGTTTGAGATTCTAGGTCCAAGCATACCAAAGTTATAACAATTTTAACATTTTAACATTGAAGGTCACAGTGACCTTGACCTTCAAATGAATGACATTGAAATGAGCAGTGGTGATCTTCTAGTACTGGCCAACCTTTATGTCAAGTTTGAAGACTCTAGGTACAAGCATACCAAAGTTATAACATGGAATAAGAACTTTAACATTTTTACCTACCAAAGTTATAAGAACTTTAACATTTTTACATTCAAGGTCACAGTGACCTTGACCTTAGAATGAATGACCTTGAAATGACCAGTGGTCATCTAAGTGTGCTTGCAAACCTTCATGTCAAGTTTGAAGACTCTATGTCCAAGCATACCAAAGTTATAACAATTTTAACATTTTAACATTTAAGGTCACAGTGACCTTGACCTTCAAATGAATGACATTGAAATGACCAGTGGTCATCTTCTAGTACTGGCCAATCTTTATTTCAAGTTTGAAGACTCTAGGTACAAGCATACCAAAGTTATAACATGAAATAAGAACTTTAACATTTTTACATTCAAGGTCACAGTGACCTTGACCTTCAAATGAATGACCTTGAAATGTCCAGTGGTTACTTACTAGTTCTGGCCAACCTTCATGTCAAGTTTCAAGACTCTAGGTCCAAGCATACCAAAGTTATAACAACTTTAACATTTTTACATTCAAGGTCACAGTGACCTTGACCTTCAAATGAATGACCTTGAAATGTCCAGTGGTTACTTACTAGTTCTGGCCAACCTTCATGTCAAGTTTCAAGACTCTAGGTCCAAGCATACCAAAGTTATAACAACTTTAACATTTTTATATTGAAGGTCACAGTGACCTTCACCTTCAAATGAATGACCTTGAAATGACCAGTGGTCATCTGTTAATCCTGGCCAACCTTCATGTCAAGTTTGAAGACTCTAGGTCCAAGCATACCAAAGTTATACCATGAAATAAGAACTTTAACATTTTTACATTCAAGGTCACAGTGACCTTGACCTTCAAATGAATGACCTTGAAATGACCAGTGGTTACTAACTAGTTATGGCCAACCTTCATGTCAAGTTTCAAGACTCTAGGTCCAAGCATACCAAAGTTATAACAACTTTAACATTTTTTATATTGAAGGTCACAGTGACCTTGACCTTCAAATGAATGACCTTGAAATGACCAGTGGTCATCTGTTAATCCTGGCCAACCTTCAAGTCAAGTTTGAAGACTCTAGGTCCAAGCATACCAAAGTTATACCATGAAATAAGAACTTTAACATTTTCTAGCACGCCGCCACCCCGCCCGCCCCCCCGCCCGCCCGACAACATCAATCTATAAGCCGAGATTTTTTCGAAAAAAATCCGGCTAAAAATGTCGTTGTTTGTCAGATATTCAAGCCCAAAGTTGAGCAACTTTTAGCATCTATCAACATTTTCCGCACTTGCCTGTTTTGAACACAAACTTGCCAGAAGGAGCAAGTCGTCGAGGTTACATTATTTAATCAATTGCCCATTTTGAATTTGAATTTCCCGAACCATTTAATAATCTGGTAAATCATCGAATAAAGAATATCTGATGAATTCATGGTTTGTATGCGATCAATGTTTGTCTTGTGCAAACGATAAGATAAAATCGCCATATCCACATATTATCTAGAGAACGAAACATAGAAAGTTAAGTCTCTAGTTTATAAGGATTTAATGCGTTTTAAGGTCAAGTGGTCTTGCTTAGTCTCTGTAAGCAGTAAAACTGACAAGACTAATAATACTTATTCAGCATTTTTCATATTAAATGTCATCAAAGTAAGGTCAATATTTCGCTAGAATATTTAATTAATTGGGCCGGTATTACCCGTTAAAACTTCAGTCGGAAATCTTTGTTAGGAAAATCTTCAATTGATCGAATCTCGCTTTTTGACATCGAACAAGTTTCACTCTTTCTTGATAAAGTTCGCCTTCAAAGGCTTTTTCAAAGTGTTCTTTTACACATTGGCTACATTTTCTTTATTTTACTCGACAAGTTGTAACGGACTATAGGATCAAGGAATCGCAACCTTAAGTACATTGAAATGTAAACGCCATTGGTGCACGTTAATATTTAAATAGTGCAGGCTTTGAACTTTTTGTCACAACAAAACAGAACAGTGGACTTCAGTACAAAATGCAAAGCAAAATGTAACAAGCCGAGATTTCTTATGAAAGACCTTTCAAATGAAAGATTCCAGTTGGGGACTGTTTCCGTTTTCTTTCTTTAATTCTATTCTTGTTATAATATTTCAGCTATTCGGTTCTGGATCTTAAACCTTTCAATTTAAGGCATTTTTTGACAAACTTAAAATATTGCAAACTTCTTTGAAGCAGTCATTGAATGACGCAACAAAACAGAAGCAACGCGGTAAAAACGTAAGAGGGTCGCAGACGCGCTTAAGTTTCTTTGCAGCTGCACATAACTGGTTCATTGACCACACGAGCCTCTACGGCGAACATACGTTCTATATGTCATTATGGTGCAGAATACAGCATATTGTATCATATTAAGTTCTATATTGCCGATTGGGTTCTTGCATTTTGCTTTGCATTTTGTACTGAAGTCCACTGTTCTGTTTTGTTGTGACAAAAAGTTCAAAGCCTGCACTATTTAAATATTAACGTGCACCAATGGCGTTTACATTTCAATGTACTAAAGTGTGCGATTCCTTGATCCTATAGTCCGTTACAACTTGTCGAGTAAAATAAAGAAAATGTAGCCAATTTGTAAAAGAACACTTTGAAAAAGCCTTTGAAGGCGAACTTTATCAAGAAAGAGTGAAACTTGTTCGATGTCAAAAAGCGAGATTCGATCAATTGAAGATTTTCCTAACAAAGATTTCCGACTGAAGTTTTAACGGGTAATACCGGCCCAATTAATTAAATATTCTAGCGAAATATTGACCTTACTTTGATGACATTTAATATGAAAAATGCTGGATAAGTATTATTAGTCTTGTCAGTTTTACTGCTTACAGAGACTAAGCTAGACCACTTGACCTTAAAACGCATTAAATCCTTATATACTAGAGACTTAACTTTCTATGTTTCGTTCCCTAGATAATATGTGGATATGGCGATTTAATCTCATTGTTTGCACAAAACAAACATTGATCACATACAAACCATGAATTCATCAGATATTCTTTATTCAATGATTTACCAGATTATTAAATGGTTCGGGAAATTCAAATTCGAAATGGGCAATTGATTAAATAATGTAACCTCGACGACTTGCTCCTTCTGGCAAGTTTGTGTTCAAAACAGGCAAGTGCGGAAAATGTTGATAGATGCTAAAAGTTGCTCAACTTTGGGCTTGAATATCTGACGAACAACGACATTTTTTAAAAATCGCTTCGGTCAAATTAAAGATAATTGTTTTAAGATTGGATTCAGTTATTTGTACCTTGGATGAGTTGTGTGATGCCCGGACACGTTTTGCCAAGGTATATGAAAAATGGTTGTTTTCTCGCCTGATCGGGCAAGTTTTCAATCAATATTTCCCCATTGGGAAAGTCAAAAGGGGATTTCCCAACTTTCCCAATCGGGCAAGATCCCCGACTGTTGAATGGTTGGTGATAAGATCTTCTAAAATTCCCCTTGTCGCCCAAAACGACGCGAAATTCCCCCCTCTAAGGCCCCCGGCCCCAATCCCCCTAAGTGTAGCAAGGGCCCTGGATACAATAACTTCGAACGAAAATGCTTTGCTCATTTTCGGTATTTTCTCTTTGGAAATATTATCGTAACGCCGCGACAGTTTTATTCAGCAAGCGCCTGGATGACAAAGCAGGAAAACAGTCAAAGTCATTCAAAACCTCTGCAGACTAGATTTCATAGTAAAATTAAGCGTCTGACCAAATTATTTACGACGACATACATGCGTTTTCAATCTGACATAATCCGTCGACCATTGTGCATGTATTTGTAAGCGTCTGTACTGTCAGTTTCTATTACGATGCGAAATAAAAAAATGTCTAAAAGAGGTCGAAAGACGCGCGCGATTGTCTATACAGTTGACAGTTACAAAGATGTCAGTTAACATCAGGTTTATTTTTAAAGTTCAAAGTTTATAACATTTCAAGGATTAAAGATGTTATGAAACATCAGTTTATTAAAGTTAATTATAAAACATCAGTTTATTAAAGTTAATTATAATAGTTTACAGTTTTATTGAATCAATACAAGTGTGCAGCTTTAACAGAAGTAATTAAGCAATGATTTTAAGGTATGCATTATCATAACTCATTTCACCCTATTTCAAGAATAAAATCATCCTATTTTTCAAAATCAATGAGTGAAAACCCTATTTCCCAAATAATTATCTGGGGCACTGTTCATCTACACCTAATGTTACCACATGTTCCGTTCATTTAAATTTTAAATTGAAAGAATTTTACTTTATTCTGATGTTAACAGTTCAGAAGTTCCAATAGTATACATTCTACAATCTTCATTGCAATAATTGGTCTAATGCAATATGCCTCCTATTTGCCCAGTCTGGTCACAAACTACTAATACTAAGAGACAGCAAAATCTTGTGTGACTTTAATGTAATAGCAGACTGGGTAGCTCCTGAACAGATTGTGCGAATATGTGCGCTGGTCTGGAGCTACTTAGGCCACATAAGACTCATTTTTGCATGACACAGCTTTAATTTACCTGCTCCAATTTACGTTTCAGACACTGCACATCCTTGGAACTAGAAAAACTGATGTCCAGCCCTGGCGAGATGGCATACACCAGTGTGATGTTGTTTTCTGTTGCTGCTTCAATCAAGCTGGTGAGATTGTCTAAAAGCAAGCAGAAACAGAGTTAAATAACCCATGGTTCTTAACAAAATAAGAACGCCAGACACATGCACCAAATTAAGTTAAAAATAACAAAAGTAACGTTTTGTGTTCAATCATGAACTGATGTGAAATATCAAACAATTTTGTTTATTGTGTAACAAATGTGATGTTGAGTTTTGACATCACTCAGATTGACAGATGGTCAATCTGCCATGTTAAATATTTTGTAAGTCCACATAAATGTCAGCCCACCTGCTTCTTCAACCGAATACAAATCCCTCCAGAAAGCCCTATGTTTCGCATCATCTTTTGGTGCATACATGTATGTGGTCATTCCCATTGTTTTCATCCTGAAATGCACAAATAAAGACATGAAAAAGTGCAATATACCACTAACTATTTCAAGACAAGACAAAATATAGACAGTATAAGTCCGTAAAAAAACTAGTCAAAACAACTGAATGCCATAATATATGTATGTGTAGTAAACAGTTATGCAAAATCATAAGTCTCACCATTGAAATAGAAGTTTTCTTTGTTCTGTAGTCCATGGTATCCCATAGAAACCTGGAAATAAATGCATAATCTCTGTAAGACAATTAACACAAGACATAACCATAGCAGGCTGTAATATCCATCATAAAGATACAATGAAATGTGTCTATTCTACAACAAAAAAAGACAGGGGTATGGACTTCCTATGGCCTACTTGTGCACTTTTCTGCTGACTAATAGAAAAGTAATATTGACCATAAGGCCACGACTTTTTTTTATTGGTTTACAAAAATTATTTTGAAAATGGTTCATCCGGCGGTCAAAAAAAACAAACAAACAAAAACATCATAGGAAAAAAGTTAATACTTATAACATCAGAACAAAGACAACATATCTTTTATAGTCTTAAAGTAACTATAACGCTCAAAATCAACGAAAATTTCGTTAAGTATTTCGTAAAATAAAGTTAACACCTTAACAATCAGTGTTCCTTATAGCAATAGCCAAAATTTCAACGCTAGATGTGGTATGATTACTTAGATTTTTGTAGATACAAAATGCTCGTTTTTATTTATTTGTGGCCACAATTAATTCCGGGTGTGTAGAAATACGGAAATCCCCGTAATTACCGAAATCCCCAATAATATTTATTATTTATCAAAATACTGTGGATATTAAGATAGAATATTGCAAAATACAATCTATTCACTGATGAAAAATTGTTTTTATCCATGTTTGGTAGTGAAAAACTAAAATATATACATAATTATTGGGATTCCGAGTATGAATCCATAGTGCATGTTTTCACAAGCACGATCAGGTACAGAAATCCCCGCTGTAAATATTGTTGTTAAGTTTTTGTCTGTACCTCTTCTTTCTAATATCAAAAAGCCACCCAGATGATTTTTTGACACTTGAAGAGCTTTACAGCAGGGATTTCTGTACCTGATCGTGCCTGTGAAAACATGCACTATGGATTCATACTCGGAATCCCAATAATTATGTATATATTTTAGTTTTTCACTACCAAACATGGATAAAAACAATTTTTATCAGTGAATAGATTGTATTTTGCAATATTCTATCTTAATATCCGCAGTATTTTGATAAATAATACATATTATTGGGGATTTCTGAGGATTTCGGTAATTACGGGGATTTCGGTATTTCTACACACCCGGAATTAATTGTGGCCACAAATAAATAATAAAAGCTGCGCCATGAGCGCATGATACGCCCGTCGTTCGCCAATGAAGTAGTAAGGTAATAAATAACCCTTTGAATCATTTTTTTACTTCAGTTTATTTGTATTTGAATACATGGTTTATTTTATAAGTACATGAGCATGGAAATCACGAAATTTTGACGAACAAAGTCCCATAACTCTGGAACGACAATTCAGAATTCCGTCAAAAACGAAAGGGGATCAGGGTTTATCAATATTAAGATTGTGTTGAAATTTGAAAAAAATCCATCGAAGGATATTTGAGCTACAGTAGGACATTCAATGAAATCACGAAATTTTGACGAACAAAGTCCCATAACTCTGGAACGACAATTCAGAATTCCGTCAAAAACGAAAGGGGATCAGGGTTTATCAATATTAAGATTGTGTTAAAATTTGAAGAAAATCTGTCAAAGGATATTTGACGTAGCGTACGACATTAACAGACGGACGGACGGACGGACGGACGGACGGACGGACGGACGGACGGAGAGACGGACGCGGGGTATACCATAATACGTCCCGTCATAGACGGGCGTATAAAAAATCCATCGGGGGATATTTGAGCTACGGTAGGATACATGAACAACAATAACATTTAAGGTCACAGTGACCTTGACCTTAGAATGAATGACCTTGAAATGACCAGTGGTCATCTAAGTGTGCTTGCAAACCTTCATGTCAAGTTTGAAGACTCTATGTCCAAGCATACCAAAGTTATAACAATTTTAACATTTTAACATTTAAGGTCACAGTGACCTTGTGTGACCTTGACCTTAGAATGAATGACCTTGAAATGACCAGTGGTCATCTAAGTGTGCTTGCAAACCTTCATGTCAAGTTTGAAGACTCTATGTCCAAGCATACCAAAGTTATAACAATTTTAACATTTTAACATTTAAGGTCACAGTGACCTTGACCTTCAAATGAATGACATTGAAATGACCAGTGGTCATCTTCTAGTACTGGCCAATCTTTATTTCAAGTTTGAAGACTCTAGGTACAAGCATACCAAAGTTATAACATGAAATAAGAACTTTAACATTTTTACATTCAAGGTCACAGTGACCTTGACCTTCAAATGAATGACCTTGAAATGTCCAGGGGTTACTTACTAGTTCTGGCCAACCTTCATGTCAAGTTTCAAGACTCTAGGTCCAAGCATACCAAAGTTATAACAACTTTAACATTTTTATATAGCTACAGTAGGACATTCAATGAAATAACGAAATTTTGACGAACAAAGTCCCATAACTCTGGAACGACAATTCAGAATTCCGTCAAAAACGAAAGGGGATCAGGGTTTATCAATATTAAGATTGTGTTGAAATTTGAAAAAAATCCATCGAAGGATATTTGACGTAGCGTACGACATTAACAGACATACGGACGGACAGACGGACGGACGGACAGACGGACGCGGGGTATACCATAATACGTCCCGTCATAGACGGGCGTATAAAAACGAGCATTTTGTATCTACAAATATCTAAGTAATCATACCACATCTAGCGTTAAAATTTTGGCTATAGCTATAAGGAACACTGATTGTTAAGGTGTTGACTTTATTTAACGAAACACTTAACGAAATTTTCGTTGATTTTGAGCGTTATAGTGACTTTAACACAGAGACAAAAAATCAAATTATGCAATGAAACACATCTATATCTTCAAATGAAATGAGTCCTAAAAGCACCTTTTGTAACATCAGGCAATTTTAAACACTCCATTACAAGACATGCGTTCTTCTCCCATTAAAACGAAAAACTGTGCTTCATTTCCGTAATTCGATGCGCACCATTACGCAATGCGATGCCCGTTGCATAAATCTTATATAAGATAAACTACTCATACACAAATTATGTGTTTGCTCTTACTCGACTGAGTCGACTTATGAGATCGTCCATGAAAAAAAAATCGAGGTAGATTGATCCCTGCGTCGTCACGGTAATTTTGTAAAAGTTGTTGTTGTCATGAAAACTTGTTGATTTACAACGCAAAACGTCTTATTTGAACCAACGCCAATTAATTTAATCATATTTGTCAACTTCGCTTTTGCTTTATTTTGATAATTTAATCCAAATTTTAATGTTAGCAAGTGTTTTTTTACTGGAATTGTAAACAAGGAGTCAGTTTAAGTCTTCCGAAAATGTGCAGTCTGTGTGAATTGACAGTTTGAGGTCATCAAAGGAAAGCCGCTTTCTGTCTGAAGCAATAAAGCGACAAATTTCGCGCCGACAAAATTGGCTTCCTTTGTCTAGCTATCAACATGCCGAACCAATCGTGTGTTTGTTTCTCAAATGCAATCCTCCAATTTAATAATAGCACGTGCATAGCTCCGCCTTCAAATCTTTTGCAGAGAACGGAGGCAGATTTTAACGGTTAATTGAGCTAGTGTTTTACGCAAGATGAGTTCCGATTTGACGAAATTACTCGGCCCTAAGCATTGAAACGACAAATACATTTATCAATGATTTTCCGAGATATACTGATTTGTTCCGATTTCCAAACTTTCTGTACAGTTCCTATAAACTATGGAGGACGTGTTTACAAAATTCCTAAACACATATATCGTAAATAATGGCAGTGTTTAAATGGATTATTTATACTAATTATCAAATTGCAAGGTAATACTTTTTTATCTACTATAATATCCGGTTTGTTTAATATAATTAACATGTTAAACAATATAGTTGCGTCACAGACTCGGAAATAAATTTTGATGGGGTCGACATTTTACTGACGATGATTTTCCTATTGTCTGTAATTTTTACCCAAAATAAATTTTGAAAAGTGCCCATAAAAGGACTGGTACATAATGTGTCACATTGAAAAATAGCCCGATATCTGCAATATATGTGAACCAATCGGTGTACGGTCTTTTCTCCCCCTTGACCATTTATCCCTCTAGTCTTTTCTCCCCCTAGTCTTTTCTCCCCCCAGTATATCCATACTGTGGGGATTAATCTGCTACTTTTAACACCTCTATTGATATACTTGATTAGTCACTGATTGAATTAATTCAATCAGTGTTCAATCAAGCTCATCAATAGAGAAAGGAAGTTTATCATTGCTTCATTTTCATTATTTGTCAATGAAATAGATTGAGTGTGTTTATGTCATTTCAACATTATAATATTAAATTTATTTAAAGAGTCTTTGCATTTATTTGAAATTGAGTATTTTTATGTTGTATCTTTTTTTTAATAATATTTAGATAAAATTGATACTACATAACCAGACCCAAATATTTGAGTAAACAAAAAACTCAGTCTTATTTGCATTTCTGAAAAAAATCCACTTGATGACTTAAGTATATTTTTATTTTTGAACAGTTAAGATTTATTAGCGAATACTTAAAAATTATTAACAATAAAGTACCTAAAAATTATATTTCAAAATAAATCAATTTATTAATTTGAATTAAGTATGTACTTTTTTTTAAACATATGCTAAGCTACTTTTTATTTACTAATGCCAAAGTATTAATGTACACAATTTAAAAAGTTACTAAAATAAAACTATTTAATTTAAACTGCTTAAGATTTAGATCACACAATAAATGATAGCAAATTGAAATAAATTGCTACAATAAGTGTGTGATTTAAATATGTAGCAACCCAAATTTTGAATATTGATTATTAATTTTGAATTTAAAATAAATATTTCCAAATTGTAAAATATAAATTTCAAAATGACCATGGACAAATGAAAGTCAAATCAAAACTAGCTTGTTTAATGATTGGGACTGGGCAGGATATGGACAGGATGTGGAAATAGTCAGGTGTGAATCCCTGAGACATTCTTGTGAAAAAGTCTTGCTACTCAGGAATGTGTCATCCTTTGGAATGTGTCAGCCTTGTTTATTTGAAAGAATGTGCCAATCAACATCTTAGCTCATTTTTAACTGATCATTAAACAGAAACACAACACAATTACTAATTAATTTATTTAATTTTATTTCAAATCATCATTTTTTTCATAATAAATTATCATGGTATACATCAAAAACAATTTTTAGTTTTGTAAAACATTTAATGAAAGTTTAAATATATTTTTAACAGAAACAGAAACACAACACAATTACTAATTAATTAATTTTATTTCAAATCATCAATTTTTACTCATCATATTATGGTATACATCAAACACAATTTTAAGTTTTGTAAAACATTTAATGAAAGTTAAAATATATTTTTTTGTTTTAAATATTATTAAAATGAATAAAAAACTATGAATGTGTTATAATTGTTACAATAATATAATTTCAGAAGTTATATCTGTGCCAAGACATTTTTTTGTATTAAATAAAAAAAAAATTTGTATGAAATAATAATTTAAATGAAGAATAAATCAACCAACAATATTCCAGATCAATCAGGAATGTGATAATTTAATTAAATTGTGTCTTTAATCACTGGACATCAAACATTTCAATCAGTCTGAAGTACTTATAGAAAAGACCAGGGAAGAAATGTCCAGGGGGAGAAAAGACAGGAAACCAACCAATCGTTGATTGTACTTACTTGATTTAATTCGCAACCGTACTCAAACCGGATCGTTTTTTTTCTTGTTTCGCTAGTTTTTCAGTGCGGTCAGGAATAAAATATATAAAAAAGACGATTTTACGATTTTATTTTTTTCCCCATTTTCCAAAAATTAGGGTCGGCGGTTTTGTAAACCAAGAAATATAAAAGTCGTGGCCTAATTATTGCAGTAACAATTGGAAAAAAATAATACTTTTGCCATTCTGGAATCATTTCAGATACATGCAGAGCTACAGATAAGCTGCGTATTTGCGTAAATACGCTATCAAAAATAGATGGATACGCAATTTTTTTCAAACATGTGCCTACCGGTACGCAAAACAAATCGCCGATACCCAATTCAAGTCGCTTTCTATGCGTAATGAAAAGTCCCGTTTTGTTTTGGCTGTTTTGACTAGAGTCTTAATCGACAAGCGCTTGTTTTATCTGGTTACGTATTTACCAATCGTTTAGATGATGACGCATGCGAGTCAAACAAAATGGCGTCTCGGCAGACGAAAAGTTCCGTAAAAAATACAAAACAACATATAAATTCCTTTGTCGTGGTAAATAAATCTAAAACAATTGCAAAGGACATGGTTCATGACATTATTAACTCCATGTTTTGTTCCGTAGCAGGGCTTTTCATCTGGAAATTGGGAAGAAGCCCTAGCCTTGCAAATTGGGAAATTTAAGCGCGATAAATGGCCATTTTGGGAAAAAAACTTTTAAAGCATTTCATCACAGGTAAATCATTTAATCAATTTTAAACAGTCACAATAATGGTTTGAACTTTATTTTTGTTATGAATTAATGACCTGGAAATGTTCTTTTCAAAGATTGGCCAGCTATATTTTCAAACAGATAAACTTTTCAACAGGTAACAGCAGTTTTTGAACAGTAAACTAAAAGTTATCTCTTTTTTCGTTATGACAGACTCTGTCACAGTCACACAATTCAAAACTTCACAAAGCCATTTCCCTTTGTTTTGCATTTTTAAACTTTTCAAACTGAAAATTCAGCGATGACACTGGTGACCTCCCTTGCGGCCCTCGTGCAAAAACCGACAATAAAACCCGTACTACGCAATATTCTGTTCTAGACTGGTACACAAATACAATTAAAATTCGGCTTAGCGGTAGTGGGGAAATACCTTAACTGAACTGGTAGCGAAAAAATCGATACCAGACAACAATTACGCAAAATAAACCTTCATCTTTGTTTATCGCTCGTGGAAGCTTTCAATGAAATTACAATCATCTACAAGACCAGTAAAACTATACCGAATAGTAACTTGGCTACAAAACACTATCCGCTGTGTTTATTTTTTTGATTTTCAGGGGAATTTCAATCGTTTTTTTTGGGAAGTCTTTCAGCCAGAGTTGGGAAAAAATAAGGCTTTTTAGAATTGGGAAGGAGCCGAATATCGGCCTCTGTTATATAAGGATGAAAAGCCCTGCGTGGGCATCTGCGGTAGTATTTTAGATGAACTTGTTGATGGGGTGCACAGGGGGCTAGAACGGTGTTGGAATAGTATAATAAAGTGTGTTTAGACCGAAAATGCCAAAAAATAATTTTAAATATAATAATAGTAACAAGGGTTTCAACTAAAAAAAATTTTTACTGACAGCCATCAATCAGAGTCCGGCTGCATTGCCAAAAAATAATACAAATCAACAACTTTGGCATTTAGATGTAGCTAATACATAGCTCTATCTAAAAACAATAACACATTTCCTTAGCTTCAGATTGTTGAATCTGGTAGCAGAAAGATCGAACAACCTATACTGCAATTGAATACATAACAGTGACTTTATGTAGGTACGGTTTTGAGAAGCTAAATTCATGTTTTATTGCAATTACCCAATTCACTTGTTTGTTTTGGTACAAATACTCAATTAATTTTTTATATGAGCGGGTATCATACTTGGGTGCATACAATCATTGAAAAGCACAGAATAGCACTCAATTTCTCTCTCTATATATATGCAATATATCGTTTCTAGTGTGTGTTAACGGGTTTAATTAGTTATAAATGGTTATATGAGTGTATGTCTATACTACATTGTGCCCAAAATGGTAAATATCGGCAATATACCGACCGAAAAGCACTTCATGTGAAGACCGAAAAGCACTCAATTTCTCTTTCTATATATGAAAAATTGCATGTCTATTGTGTGTAAACAGATTAAATTAGTTATAAATGGTTATATTTCATGCATATTTATACTACCTTGTGTTTATTATGAGGTATTAATGCCCAAAATTGGATAAATAGCGGTAATATACCGACCGAAAAGCACTTCATGTGAAGACCGAAAAGCACTCAATTTCTCTCTATATATATGAAAAATATGCATGAAATATAACCATAACTAAACCACTTGTTAACTTATTATACTTATATTTCAATATAAATTAAATTAAAGTTAAGAAGAACATGTGTGGAAAAATACGAAATAAGCCATATACTTTATTCTGAAATCGGAAATGTCTGTTCAGATTAAAACTTAATTTTTACGGATCATTTTAATTTCCTGCAACGATATCTATTCATACGACGCACGAACACTAACTCCGATCCTAATTAAGAAGACAAAAAAAAGAAAAAAGTCTGAAGTCATCACTAACAACTTGTGAACGAACAGCCGGTACGCTTCTTTTATCAGCACAAAGCAGTTTGGAAATATATTTTCGCACCTTCAATTAATTATTTCATTCGCACCTCTCCCTTAACTCAACGTTCAAAGGCACGCGCACTTTCACACTTAATTAGCGCCGTCTTTAAACCCTTTTAATCTCTATTTAAAGAACAGATTAATGTGAACTTAATTAACAAAATTATTTTAACTAATGCAAGCTAGAATTAATATGTGACTACTTGCTATACAATCAGTATCATTCGAAAATGGATCTTATTTAATTGTGGTTCCTTCTTTGAACTTATGTTGTCCGCCTACTTTTAGAAAAGGTAGTGTCAGTAATAAATGTATTGCTTTAGATTCACATGTTGCTTTTTTAAGATATGAAAGATGCAAATGTGTCTTACTTATATTGTTTTCTGGTCTTTAATCTATTATATATATATTTGACTGCGTGCTAATTTTTTTTGAGAAATGAAATATTCAAATGTGTCTTATTTATATTATATCCATGTATCATGTCTATTCAGTGGCATGCGAAAATAGATCTTATTTCTTAATTTCCAACTTCACACTTTATTAGCGCCGTCTTTAATTAACTCAGTAAATTAATTAATTTAATAAAAAATGTGCAACGGTGAGGTGGATCAATTCGCGTTGTTAATTGTTAAAGTACACACCACTTCAGCAATAAATGAAATCAGTTATTTTGGCTGTAAATCCAATTTTTCCTGTACAGGAGCCATATTCCTGTGTATTGAGCTGATAAGATCACCACAGCAGATTGCTAATACACAGTGTAGACTGAAATGAAAACAGTTATTTTGGCTGTAAATCCAATTTTTCCAGTACAGTAGCCATTTTCCTGTGTATTGAGCTGATAAGATCACCACAGCAGATTGCTAATACACAGTGTAGATTTCCCCTGTTTTATTTTAGTATTTGTTATTTATCTGCTTGGAATAAATGACGTGTATTCATTCGGGTCTGATGGCGTTATGTTAAAGGTCATTTAATGCGAAAAGCTGGTTTTCTGACATAATTTTTCAATCATTTAAGTAAAAAAAATTAATGAAACAATGAACATATTGCCACGATGAAACATGATATATAAATCAACCTGACGGAATAGTATCAGTTTTTCATTATGTGTAATTTAATTCGCAACTCTCGCTTAACTCAACGTTCAATTGCACGCGCACTTAAGAAAATTTTTAAACATCACGTGTTTTTGTTAAGTGTACATGCTTGATATATTCATAAAAAAGCAGGTTTTTTTTAAAAACAATCGGACTTTAACCTTAAATTTGATGCAAATGAAAAGAAGAACTGATGTATTTATTTAACATGAATAACATTATGAACTAAAAATGTTTTGAATTTATGTAAATGCAAAAATAAATCTATAACATTATACCGCTGTTGGGTGTTTTACTGTTAGTAACGCTCGATTGGTTATTGTCGGCTCGGGAACTACTTACCGAGCCGACAATGACCAATCGAGCGTTAGTAACCCATTTATACAAACATTTTTAAAATGTGAACGGAAATAAGGAAATATCGTGTTTTGTGAAGTTTACGCGCTTGATTTAATGTTAGCTGTTGAAATTTAGTCAACTCTTCGGGACACCCTCTTTTTACAGACTTCGGGCCGCATTACAGTAAAAAAAGAAAAATGCATTGATAGGGTCAATCCGTGAAAAGTCGGACAACACTCTATATCCCAAAGCTATTGTATCATTATATAGAACATACGACGAGTCGTTTTGGGGATTACCTCCCCTTATAAAGTCAAATGAGCGTAGTTTCGAATTTTGGTGACATCGATGATGTTATGTGAAAACACCGCGATTTACATTATGAAAATGTTGCTTGATGCGAATCGCTATGACTCGGACAGAGTAGTCGAAACTCGGACACACTGTAGCCGAAACTCGGACAGTTATTTTTGCGTAGTTAAATCTCGGACTGTGGAACAGTAATTGAACCAAACTTCATTTATTTACAGTAAAATGAATTAATTTGAATGTAGCAGTATTTTACGTGTGCTGTACTATTTAATGCTTCCGCGCCATAGCTGAAAGCCAAATATGAAAAGCAATGGTGATGGCGACGATAATGATGAATAAAACCACGTTTTTGATCATCTCAATGAAGAATTATTAATGCAAATAAGTGTTCACCAACATGTGCGCACTTTACATAAAACTATCAATTACGTAGCTTTTCACGGAGGGTGCAACCTCCTTCATTTGAGTACTGCCTTATTTTGCTGCGTTTGATGCTGTCTAAGTAAAAATGATAATTTAAATGATTTTAAAACTTTGTGTATAAAAAAATAATATTTGGCTACTTAAGACTGCGTACGACCTTAACCCCTCCTAGGCTTGAACCTCATTACTGGCAATTATGTAAGATCGCACACCGTGCTTACACTGTGCGATTCCTTACCTACTAAGATGACTTTTGGAGATTACAACAAATCGAATAAATGCAATAAAAATGGAAATAAAATAAAAGACAAAACGGACATCTGAAACTATGTATGTTTAATAAATCTACATGTATTTTAAAATACATAACACTTGTCATGTTAATCTGCAAAGCGCACAGGCATGCCATGATTACGAGCACATATCTGGATGGAAGCTACATGTTCATCCTTCGCGTAAAATCCCAAATTACATCGTTGAGATGGACCCACACGGGCACGGAATACAGGCTCAAATTTCGGTTTAATTAAAATATGTCCATCTATGAAATTGAGTCTGTGAAATTCCAATGTGAAAAGAGTGTCTTGGCGACGCAAATAGGCACACAATCTATCTGAAGGGTGTGCGTGGATGGCAATGGCATGTCGGTCAAAAGATTTTTTCGGTTCCGGTTTTCCACGGTATTGGGCGGCAACCTGGAGAGCCCTTTGCCCATGGTGATGCATGCCGACTGCATATAGACCTTCAATGATGACTTTCTTCATTGCCTTTAAAGATTTATAATTTTAAAATGCAAATGAAATGGCCTCAACGCAATTTTTAAATCAATACTTAATGTGTGTGGTGGGGGATGCATGCGGGCGTGCGGGCGGGACGGTGTGTATTTCGAAGTTTATTAGGTCCTTCCGCGCAACTACCTAATCAGATTTTTAAACTTACAAAAGTTTGAACAAAATTTGAATTATATATGCAATGATTAACTATTTACTTAGGTAATAATATTGAGGTGGTCTTGTGCTGTGGGGAAAACAGCTGACCACCAACCGAACTCATATGCGCCGGGAGCGGGTATCAAACCTGGGTCGCCTGAGTGATAATCGAGTGTGCTAACCAATGATATAGCCGGGCAGTCGGTGTTTATTTCATTATAACATTTACGAACTGTACAGGCTTACTGCTGTATTTAGTATTTATTGTCAATAATTAGTCATGATTGATAACTTTGTGCAAAGTGGCCTCGTTTTTTGTGTTATTTCCTTGCTATTGTCCAAGTTTTAACTGCAATGCAAAATATGTAGTTAAATGTCGGACACTTTTAATTTCGTCAAATACATAATAAATTTTCAGATATTCTTCATAAAACTATTAAATTTCATCTCCTTAAACAATAAAACAATCAATATCTTAATGAATATACAATCGTATAGCAGTTGCGTAATGAAAATCACTGAAAGAACCTTAGCATTCAAATTGCCCGCCTTTCTGGAAACAATGCGTATCGTCATAAGCCTGTGTGTGGCACGTCATTGGTTTTGTGTTTACGTAAACGGTGTCGATGCACATACTGTGCAGATGTATTTTTCAAAGTGAATGGCTATGTGTCACTAAATGCGTGTTACTGGGGATTTCAAGTCGGTTATTGTATATTTTATTATGTGTTTTACTGTCAACTGTCCGACTTTTAAAGACGTCCGACTTTTCAGGGATTGACCCTAAATGCTGCTAAGTCTGAAAGGAAACTATTAGATGCGTATAATGTGGGATTCAAGCAGACGGATGTTATGTTCCCGTCTTCAGACGCAGAAAAGAAGGCGATCAATATTCTGCACAAATTTCATCCTGCAATGATAGGGCATTACACACCTATAAAACCAATCGTTGACGGCAACTGTCTGTTCAGATATATTTCAAAAAGTTTGAATGGTAGTGAAGAGCAACATATTTTGTTGAGATTGTTATCTGCTCTTGAACTTATTGAAAACGAAAGTTACTGCAAATCGGATCAGTTCCTCGCCGATGACAGAATACTTAAGGAGGAATATTTCAAATTTGTTGCATGATGTTATAGTTATGAACATTTGATCATGCATCGAGCTAATCTTTGTGGTAAGCGCAGTAATCAAAGAATGCATTAAGTCGTACTATCCGCCTCAGCCGTTCTCGGACTATACGTCCGAAGTCTTAACACGGCGTGTTGTGGGTAGGGGATGTAAAGACATGTCACCTGATATAACAATAATGTGGTCTCAAATGTCTCGCTCGGAGATAATCATCCTAGAACTGAACGATTTTGTGACATTGATTCCTGCAAACAAAATTTTAGTAAATGATGTTTCTCCACTCAGTGATGATATTAAAGTTACAAAGGTAGAAACATGTTCAATTCCTGCTAATGCAACTTTAGGTCCAATCTATATTCATGATAATAGTGACTTTGAGTCGTACTGCCACTTCTTTAATACCCTGAAAATGAAATTATGCGGCTCGACTCTACTCCCTAGTCATTGGCAGTGACGACGAACGCCGCGCTCTTGTAAAAGCAGTTGAAACCGCGTTCCATGAGGCAACCCATGTGCTTTGTACACGACATCTCCGACAAAACGCCTTTTTTTTCAAAATTTGGCTCTTACAAGAGGTGGCCTCCACGAGGCAAGAGCTGGGCAACATATTCATTATGTTGGCAAACTACTTCATGTATATATGAGTCGTGTTCTGAGAAAACGGGGCTTAATGCATGTTCGTAAAATGTCATCCCAGATTAGCCTTCGCAGTCTGCACAGGCTAGTCAGGGACGACACTTTCCGCTTTTATGGTATTTTTAGTTTCAAGGAAGTCACTCCTCACCGAAAATCAAGTTTAGGCGAAAAGTGTCGTCCCTGATTAGCTGTGCGGACTGCACAGGCTAATCTGGGACGACACTTAACGCACATGCATTAAGCCAATTTTTCTCAGAACGCGGCTCATGTATATAGTGCTTTATTTTTAAACTTAAATCAATATTTAACGAAGTCATCATTGACTATATTAAATATAGAGAGAAATTGAGTGCTTGTGCTTTATCTTTAAACTTAAATCAATATTTAACGAAGTCATTATTGACTAAATAAATATGTACATCTTTTCAATCTATCATAAACGGCACTTATAGCTTAGTTTCATGTATATATAGAGAAATTGAGTGCTTTTCGGTGATTCTGTGCTGTCGGGGGAGTGCTTTTTGGTGGCCACAAAATAGTATTGAGCTTTATATTTAAACTTAAATCATTATTTAACGAAGTCATTATTGACTAAATAAATATGTACATCTTTTCAATCCATTAAAATCGCCCTTATAGTTAACTTTCATGTATATATAGAGAACTTAAGTGCTTTTCTGTGATTCTCTGCTGTCGCGGGAGTGCTTTTACACACAATAGAAACGCAAATATTCATATACATAGCGAGAAATTGAGTGCTTTTCGGTCTTCACATGAAGTGCCTTTCGGTTGGTATATTGCCGATATTTATCCAATTTTGGGCATTAATACCTCATAATAAAGACAAGATAGTATAAATATGCATGAAATATAACCATTTATAACTAATTTAATCCGTTTACACGCAATAGACACGCAATTTTTCATATATATAGAGAGAAATTAAGTGCTTTTCGGTCTTCACATGAAGTGATTTTCGGTCAGTATATTGCCGATATGTATCCAATTTTGGGCATTAATACCTCATAATAAACACAAGGTAGTATAAATATGCATGTAATATAACCATTTATAACTAATTTAATCTGTTTACACACAATTTTTCATATATATAGAGAGAAATTGAGTGCTTTTCGGTCGGTATATTGCCGATATTTACCATTTTGGGCACCATGTAGTATAGACAGGCCTCGACACTAACGGTAATCCGGGGACCCGAGGTCACCAGATTTTGGCGAGGACCACCAGTTCTTTCAAGCTGGGTGGTCCTCCGGGAACCCTTAATTTATAGAACCACTTTGTCTTGATTGACCATTTGAATTTTTAAAAGTGCCTCCAATATTTAAAGAGCGGCGTATAAAAAAATATCTGTAAAATCTTATCCGAAAATGTACTGCGAATCGAAAGCACGCGACTGAGCATTAGCGGCCAGCGTCTGTCAGTTGTAAATATTGATTTTCGACAATGTAAGCGGCCTACAGTGCAGAGAGTATATTGAAATCACTGAAGCGTGTAAGTGTTACAAACGTTTTTTTTACTGCTATTGTCATGTTTTATGGGGGTTATTATCGGATTATTAATGGCTCCTTAATGATATTGAGCCAAAAAAAAAAAATAACACTGGGACAAACTGTCATGACGATCAGTAATTATAATAATTATTAGGGCCGCTATTTCTTTAATCAAAACCATAGGCGATCGGGCTGGCAAAAGCATTTAATTTCTCCACAAAAACACATGCCGGTATACACTTTTTTCTACAGGTATTTGTGAGCATTTCTGTTTAATAGTTCCATTATTATAATGACCTTGGAAGGATATAATTTGATTAAGATACCAACAATTTCTGAAATAAAAAGTATATCGTTCACTTGGTGTAGTATATTTCGGATATGTTAAAATTCGGACATTTAAAGATAGTGACATGTATGTGTTTGTTTGTTGTTGATAGTTTGTATAAAAAAAAGCTTTATGTTATTTCAGGCAACTAGAATAGATGGTGGTAATTATCTGGGCCTTTCTGTCAGGAAATAGGCGTGAAAAACTATAATTTAATTGATCCTGGAAATCATCCACCACTAACAGAAAACGTTTTAACAACAGAAGCTGATGTATGACATGTCCAAATGACCATATATAACTGTTTAACAAATTAAGTGAGATGATTTATTTTCTGATGTTTTATATTTCTTTTTCCCTTTCGAATGATGTAAATTGGTGTGATTCTATGTTTAAATAATTAATTTTGAAACATTTAGGCAGTATACTGTTTAATACATTAAAGTTACAGTACACTCCACGCGTTTTCCCCAATATCCCTCCATACTCTGCGGGTTTCGACCTGGAGGGAGATTAAGAAAATCCCGCTATACGCGGCGTTTGCATGATTTTGGACGCGGCGGTTAATGATCGGCAAAACTGATAAACCGACGCGGCGGCCCTCGGCGTTGGCAACGCGGGGGAAACTCCGCGTTTTACGAGATAACGATCAATTTAATTTTGTTTGACTTCCTGATTTTCAAATAAAATTACATTTATTACAAGTACATACATGTACATGTAGTATAATATTTACAATTAAAAAAAACAACCAAGATAGATCGATCCCGACGTGGTTGTAGAAGTAGTTGTGGTTGTATAGAAAACTCGTTGATTTACGACACACAAAACGTCGTCTTTTAACTAATACTTACCAATTAATATAAACACAGTTTGCAATATTGTTTTTATTTTGATAATTTAATCCAAAGTTTTCATGTTAGCAGGTGATTTTCTATAATGAACATGTATACAAATGACCAAGGACCCTAAAAATCTCGCAAATCTGTGTGAATTGACAGTTTGACGTAATCAAAGAAAAGCCGCTTCCTGTCTAAAGGCATAACTTACTCAAGTAAACACGTTCAACGAATGCATAAGGAATGGTTTTAATTGTCGGAACAAAGTCTATTCTCTGCTCGCTAATGCATTGATTTTCTCTTTGTTTGTAGGTTATTCCATTGATTGCTAAAAGGTGGTTACTATTGAGTTGATAATTGCATTTAATATTCACAGTTGTATTCTTGTTGCGTCGACATTCTAAACAATGTTTACCAGTAATTATGGACCAAATCGGCAGAGTGACATTCACACATGTTAATCCCTTTTGTCAAAACACCGAATACAGCAGTCTACACAATAGGTCAGTAGACAAGCTTTGCGTGTTTTCATAACGTCAAACACTTAAAATCCAGTTCCGCCCAGATGTCTTCTGTAATCAGTTTACAGTACAATTAGTGTTAAAATAATTACTCTACTAAAATACCGTAACGATAAAGATTCGGCGTGTTGGATTTGAAATTATTTTAGAGGAAATATCAACTTATTCGCGATATAATTTCGTTAATAAATACCAAAGAAACTTTTAACCGAAATCAACAATGTTCTCTGCGCTACAAAGTTTGTATAAAAAAAATCAATACACGCACGCTTTGCAGGAGTATACATTGTACCTTGACCTTGTACATTGCAGCATAATTTTCGCGCGCTTTTGTCGGGAAATATACATGACTGTATATTGGAAGCATTTGTAAACGTCGTGTTAACAATTAAAAATCGTAGTGTGTTTCGGATTACTAATTATTATTCTCATTTGGAAATTTTACGGAACATTTATTCTTGTGTCGTATGTGTTATGATTTAAATATTAATTTGTCAAATGTATTATATTAGACTAATTCATATTGTAGACGTACCTGTGAATTAAAAAACATAATTTTTATACTTATTAATTTTCTATACAATTATCTTTTTATACATGTACTACAGTATTTAAACAATTTATTATAACAATGTTTTTATTTTTTGGCATGCTCAGTAGCACACTGCTAACGCGGCGTTGCGCGGCGATCACTGATAAGAACGGAAGGTGTCTGCATTTACCGACTAGCCTAAAGTAATACACGCCGCGGGAATTAGCGAACGCGGCGTAACGCCGAGCGTTTTATCGAGTTCACCTCGCTCTTCCAACGCCGCGTGAACACTCGCTAGCAGAAAAAAACTGCGGAGGGAGCGCGTTTTTGGGGGAAAACGCGTGGAGTGTACTGTAATATTGTTATATTATTTTGGTTATCTGTGTTGTTTATCAAGTTGACAAAAATGGTATTTATATACAAATAAAGCTTATTAAGACTTATGAAGGTATGACTAATTAAGGTACTTATTGTTTTTTATGTAATCATATACTTTTTAAAGTGATAATATAGGCAATGACATTAATGTAGTAAGGTTTCTTTAAATGATTGTTCTTATTAATAAGGTTGGAATAATCAACAGTTTTCACAGCGCAAAAAAGTTGCAACAAGTTTTGTTGGGCCAGTGAAACCCCTGAATGCGCGTAATTACCTTTTATTTCTTAAAAGTTTATAATAAGAACTTCCGAAACGCTAAGTTCTGGCGGCGAAGGACAATGCTGAAGATGATTATGCTGAAGATGATTATGACAAGGATGACGATGCTCATGATATTGATGAAATACATGATATTAAACGTTTACAAGACAAGGTTATGAGCTTTTAATAGGTCTGCTTTAAATGGCAACAGAATTGAATATAGGAAATACAAATATGTACTAGTATGCTTCTTATACTTATTTGCCCTTATGCCGAATGAGTGTTGAAACAAGAGGGCACCCTAGTTCGGGTGAGGGCCACCAAAAGTTGAAAGTAGGGTTCCCTCCGGGTACCCTGTCAAAAAAGTTAGTGTCAAGGCCTGAGTATAGACATACACTCATTGAACCATTTATAACTAATACAACCCGTTAACACACACTAGAAACGATATATTGCATATATATAGAGAGAAATTGAGTGCTTTTCGGTCTTCACATGAAGTGCTTTTCGGTCGGTATATTGCCGATATGTATCCAATTTTGGGCATTAATACCTCATAATAAACACAAGGTAGTCAGGGCCCTCAATCTATCAAATCTGCCGCCGAATTTCGGCAGCAGTCCCCCACCTGAAAAGTATACTTTTTCCCCCATTTTGGGGGAAAAATTCCCCCCTAAAAAAAAAAATTTTTTTTTTTAATTGAAAGATGTGTCTCATGATTATTATATCTCAATTCTATTTTAATTTAATCTTTTCAAACATACTAAATTATGAAAAATGCAATGAATATAGTGCAAACATGTACAAATGAAATAATGAGAGAGTAAGTAAAAAAATCCCCCAAAAAGGTAAACGCTGCGAAAATTCCCCCTCCTAAGGGCTGGGAACCCCTTCCACCAAAGTAGTGTGAGGGCCCTGGTAGTATAAATATGCATGAAATATAACCATTTATAACTAATTTAATATGTTTACACACAATAGACAAGCAATTTTTCATATATAGAGAGAGAAATTGAGTGCTTTTCGGTATTCACATGAAGTGCTTTTCGGTCGGTATATTGCGGATATTTATCCTATTTTGGACATTAATACCTCATAATTAACACAAGGTAGTATAAATATGCATGAATTATAACCATTTATAACTAATTTAATCTGTTTACACACAATAGACACGCAATTTTTCATATATAGAGAGAGAAATTGAGTGCTTTTCGGTCATCACATGAAGTGCTTTTCGGTCGGTATATTGCCGATATTTACCATTTTGGGCACAATGTAGTATAGACATACACTGATATAACCATTTATAACTGATTAAACCCGTTAACACACACTAGAAACGATATATTGCATATATAGAGAGAAATTGAGTGCTTTTCGCTGCTATTCAGTGCTCTTCGATGCTTTTAGGTGATTGTATGGACCGATCATACTTTTGGATACCCAATCACGTTTTCCATTACCAGCGTTTTTTTTCCCCAAAGGGGAAAGGTACCTGTACCCCTACAATTGGGAATTTTTTGAGTCGTGAAATCTTCAAATTGGGAAAAAAAGGAGTCGCGAAATCAATGAATTGGGAAAAATTCGAGTCGCAAAATTGATGAATTGGGAACCTTTAAAATGCATGTTATCTCTCATTAGGCGCTATATTCTGCATCACAAAGCATTGTAAACTCTAGGTTTTGACAGAAAAACTACAGTACGGTTATGATATTTTGACTATCGTATCATGTCATGTGAAAATTGTGTTATCGCCACTTCAGTTAGCAGTGCTCACGCTGCTGCCAGACATTATCGCCAATGGCGATTATTTTATCCAACTGGCTATTATTTCATAAAATTGTCTAGAAAAAATGGCGATTATTTTATCCTCCTACATCAAAAAACAAAGTGTCTCTAAATGTTGTCCAGCGAATGCGAAACGCCTGCAAATCGGGCCATCAAGCAGGAAAAATCGATAACGAGATTACCTGTGTACACACTCGACCCTGTGTATTGTCATACACGCGTCAATAACTTTTGCGACATTGTGGCCTAGAGCGTTTTTCTCAATCAGTGTCCGACAGCAGTGATATATTTCGGAAAAAAACGTTTTTAATCTCCCCGTGCTTTACCAATTATCGGTAACTGTTAGATCTTTGCTAATTTTTCGCCAATTATTATTTAATCGTCATGAAATCGCTGCTTATATTGTCGGCTGGTTTGTTTTTCACGCCGTTTTTTCTGCAATAAGATTACGTTGAACATTGCTTGATGAAATAATTATTTAATCGCCATCAACTAATTATCCCCGTAATTACCGCTGTTTGTTGTCTGCTTTAACATAATGATTTCAATTTTTAACCAGGTAACCTGGTTTTCCCAATTCAAAGGGACCCGGCATATGCCATGACCAGCACACACGTGTTTGGAATTACACTGAGGTGGTGTATTTTAACTCACACGCTGTGACGTTAATTGATGTAAACATGATCGGCATTGCCAAAGTGTTATTTTTGGAGTAAATCATTTACAATTGATATTGGCCTCTGCCTACAATATTGCGGCCGATGGCAAACATCGTATTAAGAGATAAAGTAGTCGAACGATATGCACATTTTAGATTATGCATATTAATATTTGATATTATGCATATTTTATGTGCAAAACCGTACAATTATTCGGATTACCGTTTTCGGATACTGTATTTTTTTCGTCGATTATGATTTATTTTCGAAGTTCATAATAGCAAAAATAGAATGACGAATACACATGTGGTGATACGGAAGGTGTGGTTTATAATATTTCAAGTTGTATTATAATATTTCAAGTTGTATTCACCAAAAATTGCAATTGGAAAAACTATAAAAAATTGTATAATTAGTAAGGGCTCTGGGTGGGTTGGGGCCTCTGCCCTTAATTCTTATGTGTATGTAACTGTAGCTGAGATCTGGTTTGTTAAGTCACACTCACAGCATTGATTGTATTCTTTATTGTAAAGCCATGATAATATTTTATAAGAAAATGACACACTGATATTATGCTTGTTTTTAAGTGTACCGGTATATTTATATTATAACTTTAATCCAATAGATATACATTTAATAAAACATAGATAAAATGAGATTCATTGTTTTTTCTTTCTTTTTGCGTTCAGTTCCGTTTTGCGGAAAAGTCCGCATATGTTTTGGCTATTATTTTTTTAAGTAAAAAAAATTTGGCTATTATTTTCTGAAGGCCAGAGTGAGCACTGAGTTAGGATGTGCCCGTCAATTGGAAAAAAATATCTTCCAGTGATAGGCATAAGCACTGAGGTTGCATAAAAAAATAATATTAATAAATTTGTTTTAGCCCTTAAAAGTCTTACAAGCCCTGCAATGTTTCATGTGAGTTAAATTAAATCTTAAAAACTAAACAAAAACAACAACAATGGATCTTGTACTGGTTTGACATCTTTTAACAATAGACAGTGAGAATAGTCACACGTAACCAAAATGAGTTTTTAGAGTGGAATGCTTTAACAATAATTTTCAAAGGTAAGTCTTATATTTTGTTTTGATATTTTTTCAAATCATCAAATAAGATATTAAGATCATCTGCCATTAAATGCTTATGTATATGTTGTAAATAACTATAGGATTTTACACCCATGTCTCATTATTTTTAATTTTATGTAAAACTTTTATTTGTTTATATCCATATCCGAATAGTTACTGTCCAGATTTAACATTTAAAAAACTATACATAGAAGTAATATGCGCATTTAACTCAATACGGTTACGTTTTTTTTTTAATGTCAACGAAAAATTAGTGTTGAGAAAGTTTATTGATGTAAGGAAGACTGGTCTTAGCGATGGAATTCTTTCACGGGAAATATCGATCAATCGTCGCGGTTATGTAATCCATTCACATATTACACAGCGGTTAGAGTTGCGCCCCATTTGAAAAGTTTTGTTTACTTTCTACGCAACAATGTCTGGCGAAAATAAATGGCCGAAAATGAAAGGCTCGACAATATCAAAAGATATTTCCAGCGAAAATAAAAGGCACTGGCTATTGGGAACGGCACCTAAAATCGTTCGGAACGGTAGATATCGAGATTGGGAAAGGTCCGGTGCTAAAATTGGGAAGCCTCCGGTAGGCTTTGGGAAAGGTACCGTTCCCTGGTACTAGTTAAAGAAGGAAAAAAAACGCTGATTACCCAATTTATTCTTATTTTGAAGGGTATTACCCGATTACCCCAAAAAGCTTATCTGTAGCTCTGGATACATGTCATATTTTTTTTCTCTCAATAAACAGTCAAATACTTGTAGAGTTTGCTAAAAGGTTTACTTTAGGTCCAGAAATGTCAGACAATAAATTAAGCGACATTTGACTCAAGTTATGACTATCTAAACTGACACTGACAGTAACCAGAACTTAACAGGTGGTGGCGGCTTACTTTTTGCATCGGTTTTCATGCTTGTATTTGAGATTTAAAGTTTTAGTTTCGATAAAGAGTTTGCATACTATAATGTTGAAATTCTGGTTGTACAAACGACATTTGGTAAACCACGGGAGCAAAATGTCAGCGGCCATTTTGAATATGTTTACCTTCAACAACACCGCAGACAAATTTTCCACGGGGTTGGTTATCCAGAATCTCGGTCGATCCCGTCATTTAAAGTTAATAGTCAATACTGATAAAAGACTTGCTTTTCCTCTACTGCTGGCACTTTCACAAGAATGGAGGTAATAACATACAATTTAGCGCATATTTTTGTTATGACTTGTCTCAAATCTCTCCTCGTATCTCTCAGTAGTGAAAACATCGAACGGGCTTTAACCGGTTAGGTATAACGACTCGTTCATTTCACGGTTCGCTCTTTTAAAGACTCGCGCATAATTTCATACCTATACCCCCTTATTTAATGATGATTCGCCCTTTCACTATTATTCGTGTTAAAGTATGTTGATATAAAAAGGAAAACAATTTTATTTTTATTTTTTATACAATGAATACTATAGATTTTAACATTCATGGAGACGGCTAAAGGTTAGTTATCCTGGTGTGGCGGTATTTTCAACGGTGTAAGGCTCCTATTAATTAATTATCATAAAATGAAAAGAAAAGTACATTAAAGTAATGTCGGTAGTTCAAAACAAATATTTGACCAACACAAGTTTTTTTTAAATACCAAGTGTTAACATGCTAAAGTTTGTTTACGTTACTGTGCATGATCTGTAGGCCTACATCATGTATGTAGGGTACATTCAACGGTCACCAGCAACTCTATTAAACAGCACGATACAGTAATGCACCCCACTTCAAATTTAATAAAACAATTATGTTTCACAATTTAAACTGGAATTTTCTATTTATTTGAAAAATGAGTAGGGAAAAATACCTATCAATTTTCATATTGCTTCGACTATCATTTAATATTCTGAGGTGCATTTAATTTTCGATAGAAAAATGGATCTATCATACATGTAACAATGTTTTTAAAAAAAAACACTACCAAATGCACTCAATTATTAAAGATGTCCCAAGTTTTCATAATGTTTGTAAGTTAAATAGAAATGTTTTACATTACTTTGGTGGGTAGCAAGGTTTTCACTTATTCGATATCCTAATAGAGTTAAACTAGTGTTTACAAGCAGTTTTCTTTTTCGCGGGAAACCTTTTTTCTGTTGACAGTCTACCGTAGTTATTACATTATTCTGGAGTATTCTGTGTGAAAAAACATACTAAATGACAACACAAGGGTTCAATCAGACATGTTTTAAAGAATTTAATTTTGACTTTGAATATTTAGGGATTACCTATAAACAATGGATTAGGTAAATGCATCAGTCTCTTCTTCAGATGCAGTCACTTGAGGTTTCCGGTCTTCTATCCTTGATGTTGGCACTCATCAAGTGACGGCTGGTATTTGGCATTCTTTTTCTCGTGTGCTTCCTCGATTCGTTCTTCCCACGGCAGTCAGTTCCAGAAGAACAAGCTTCTTCGACGAAGAATCTTCGTTGCTATTGACAGCAATAGCACGTCAGGACGGAAAGTGGTGATGGCGGCGTCTAGTGGGAATCACAGCTGCTGCATCTTCAGATCTACCATCAGTTCCTAGTCTCTCGCTGTCAAAGCTAGGATGCCTGAATATGTAGACATATTGTTTCTAGGTGCTGATCCTCCATCTAAGACTATATTGGTGAAGTATGGCCCTGTCTGCATTTGTTGATTTTTCTTTCGTGCCACATCAAGGCTGGCTGCAATCTCGATGAGGATCTTGTCGTGCAGCCATCTCCCGTCGGAAATGCTGTTCTGCAATAAGAAAGGATGTGCTCTATGTTTGCTGGCCAGCCATATATCCCGCAGGTGGAGGTCCTGAGCTAGTTTCCAGGTCCGGGGGTTGATTGGTGTAGTCAAACGTCGTAAACTGAGCGTAGTCGAAATCCAATTCTTTGTTGGTCCATTCTCCACATGCCACTCTAAGACACACTCTGGCCATTACCGGAATTTAACCCGTCGGAAAGTGCATCAAGTTGGGAAGACTACAAACGGGACTTCATAATTCATTTGGACGCGCTAGGTCTGGACGACAAGCCTGGAAAAAGAAAGGTTGGTGTTCTACTTGCTAACATGGGACGAGAGTGCGTACAAATTTACGATTCGTTCGCGTGGGCGCCGGAAGTTGTTGCCAGTCAGGATGCTGGAATCGCGGCAGTGCCAGCCGAGGATAAATACAATCTAGAAACGGTTTTCACCAAATTCGACAGACATTTCGGAGTGCATAATTACCGTAACATTAAAAGACAAGAGTTCTTCAACACAAAACGTGGTAACCTGTCAATAGTGGATTACATTTCAAAATTAAAAAGAAAGGCCGAACACTGTCAATATGGGGAACAAAAAGAAGGGTTAATATGCGTTATGATCATTAATGGTGTGAATGACACAAAGTGTAGTGAAAAGCTAAGGGAGATACCAGTTACACAACTTACCATCGAACGTGTCGTGCAGGTTTGTAGGCAAATAGAATTGACCACATCTCACATCAAATCACTGGGCGAAAGCCCTCATGTAAGCATGGCTAGAACGCATCAAACCCCTCACAAGCAACAACAATACTGTGCCAAGTGCTGCAGAAAGCATGAAATAAGGAAATGTCCCGCCTATCAAAAACAGTGTGACAATTGCGGTGAGTTTTGCATTTTAAGGCATCCAAATAATGCCCTGCAGTCGGTGGGGCATCGCATCAACAAAAGGGGATATCACACAAAGGGGCACATGGCTATGGGCGTAGACCGCGTCATCGCGGAAGTGATCGGGAAATCCACCGTGGATATCGGGGCCGTGGTGGTCAACGACGTGTCAACTACACAGAAGCCCAGGAAGAACAGGTCGAGGAAATGTTTAACCAGTTTGAACATGCGGATGTGAACGACGTATTTATCGCGACATCGAGTGAAGATAATCACGAATGGTCCGCTAACTTGAAAATAGGGTGTAAAACGGTAAAATTTGAAATCGACAGTGGCGCAATGTGCAGTGTCATGTCATATGGAACAGCGAAGCTATTTGAAAAGGTCGCGCCAATCACAAGGAGTGATGTTATTATGAGCGGTGTCAATGGGCCAGCAGTGAAGGCGCTAGGAATGATTACATTGCTGTGCGAGCATAAAAATATCAAGCGTTCGGTTAATTTCCAGATTATGAACACTCCAAGAGGCATAAACTTGCTTGCACGGGATGATTCAGTTGATTTTGGGCTGATCATGAGAATACACACCGCAAGACTTAAACAGAATCTATCATTGAGAAATATAGTGACGTCCTTGGGGAAGAGATTGTGTGTATACCGGGCGAGTACGAGATAAAAATCGATAAGTCAATAGAACCAGTAGTTCATGCACCACGACCGGTGCCAGTCGCGATTCGTGAACAATTGCAAGCTGAACTGAAACACTTGGAGAAATGCAACATTATTGCTTAAGTAACAGAACCTACGCAATGGGTCAGTAGTTTGGTGTGCGTAAGAAAGAAAAACGGAAGAGTGCGAATATGCATTGACCCCACAGATTTAAACCGCGCAATCCGAAGAGAATATTATCCAATGAACAGTTTTGATGATGTGGCCACAAGATTGAATGGGGGTAAATACTTTACAACGTTAGACGCGAATATGGGTTATTACCAAATAAAATTAACTGAAGAGAGCTCGAAGCTCACAGCATTTAATACTCCGTTCGGCAGGTACCGATGCCTGCGGATGCCGATGGGCGTGAAGTGTTCGAGTGAAGTGTTCCAACGGTCCATGGAACAGAACTTTTGTAACATTGACGGGGTAGAAATAATTGTTGACAACATTTTGATTCATGGTAGAACACTCGAAGAACATAACAGGCGTTTGGAAACGGTGCTTCAAAAGGCACGTTCAATTAACCTGAAGATGAATAAGAAAAAGTGTATGTTTGCCAAGCCGGAAGTGGACTATGTAGGTCACAAACTGACTGGAGACGGAATTAAACCAACAGATCAAAGAGTGAAGGCGATAGCAGACATGAGAGAGCCAGAAAGCTTCAGTGAGCTGGAAACTGTGTTAGGCATGTTATCGTACGTGTCTCAGTTCATCCCAAATCTCAATGAGTTGAATGCACCACTGCGCGATATGAAAAGGATAGAAACGTGGAGCTGGGGTGACGAAGCGAAGCGCGCGTGCAATAAAATAAAAGAAGCTCTTGCGTCAACAAAAGTACTCCAGTACTACGACTTGAAAAAACCCGTAACACTCACAGTAGACGCATCAATGAGAGGCCTGGGAGCCGCGATAATCCAACAGGACCGTGTTGTGGCATATGCGTCACGTGCGCTCACACCGACAAAGCAACGGTACGCTCAGATAGAAAAAGAAATGCTAGCCTTTGTATATGGCTGTGAAAAACTCCACAAACTGCTATATGGTCGAGATACTTTCCTAGTGGAATCTGATCACAAACCGTTGGAGTCGATTCTAAATGCTAGCCTTTGTATATGGCTGTGAAAAACTCCACAAACTGCTATATGGCCGAGATACTTTCCTAGTGGAATCTGATCACAAACCGTTCGAGTCGATTCTAAAGAAAGAAATACATAAAGCTCCGCTAAGGATTCAACGAATGATTCTGAAGCTTCAACCGTATGACTTCAACCTCGTGCACAAAAGCGGCAAGGACATGGGTCTAGCAGACTGTCTCAGCAGATTACCGTTAAAAAATCAAGATGAGAAAACTATCGATGAAGAGTTGATGGTTTTGAAGCTCGACACGCTGTTGTGTTCAAACCATGACAAAATTGCACGCGCAACACAAGCGGATGAACAATTCCAAGTACTGGCCAAGGTAATCATTCGAGGATGGCTAGAAACGAAGTGCGAAGTGCCCGTGGAAGCCGTTCCATTTTGGGATTACCGCGATGAAATATCAATATACAATGGAGTTCTGTACCGAGGGGAACGCGTGTGTATCCCGAAAGAAATGAGAACAGAAACGTTGAAAGCGATACATAAGTCGCATTTAGGGGTAGTGAACTGTAAAAAGAGGGCGAGAGAGTTAGTATTTTGGCCCGGCATGAACAAACAAATTGAAGATCTTGTTGGCAAGTGTAGTGCGTGTTTAATGCATTGCAAAATGAGCCAAAAGGAGCCAATGATCATCCAACCAACTTCATTGAAGTAGCACCATTGCAAAGGGACACTCGAACGAGCACCATCTTAAAACACATCAAGCAAAACGTGGTTCGTTATGGAATCATGGACTCAATCATCTCGGACAACGGTCCACAGTTCACCAGTGCTGAATACCGAGAATTCGTCCAAAAATATGGCATCACCCATATAACTTCATCGCCTTTGCACCAACAAACAAACGGCCTAGCCGAAAAGGCTGTTCAAACCGTGAAAAATCTAATAAAAAAGTGTAGCGAAACAGGAGACGACATCTACTTAGCACTGTTAGAACTAAGAAACACACCACGCGATAACATCGGATCACCAATGCAACGTTTGATGGGTCGACGCGCAAAAACACTTATACCTATGAAACAAACATTGCGACAACCCGAAACAACCAGTGAAAATGTCGCACCGAAGTTGTTAGAATTTCGTGAAAAGCAAAAATTCTACTACGACCAACACGCGAAGAGCAAGGACAATCTTCAGCCAGGGGACGCAGTAAGAATTAAAACCCCATCTGGCTGGAAACCGGCAGAGTATGTGAAACTCCGAGTACCCGCGATCACATATCGTTAAGGCAGGCGAATTGGGGCGCGAATATCGCCGAAACACGGACATGCTTATGAAAAAAAACTGTCAAGAATGTTTGAGATGACATACAAAGTGATACCTAAAAAAACATTAATGTCACAAATCGAATATCATAAATGTTGATTTTCGTGCTAAAATAACTAATGTTTCAGACGAGACAAAAATCCGTATGCGCCTCACGACGACCTTGTCCTTTTTGTATAAAACTATGGATCACAGTCAAGTTGATACCCATGTGGGTGTTCATAAACCTTTAAAGTGTGATATTATGGGCATTGTTCACTGTTGAATTGAGCTGAAAAGAATTAACAGGTCAAAATAATTAGTTAAAATGTGGTAACTGACCAATTATCTACAACTCTTTTTGCTACCGGTTGTTTATAAAAATATATATTATTTTCGATATTTTACATGACTCACCCAGTCCTCTAAGCCGAAATGATCCGTAAAACAAAATTGTGTCCTTGTGTCGTATGAACGAATCTGCATGAAAACTACATTTAGACTCACGTCGTACATCGAATCATTTCTGTCGTCATTTGTCAAAACGAAAGTACGGTTGATATTCAAATGGATTATTTTTGTCTTTCCGGGATATTGTTTTAGTATGTTGATGCTGCATTAACGATTATAGGTGTATATGAAGTGAAAACACCAAAAATAAACAACGGTTATATACTGTTAGATGCCCATAATATCACTTTAAAAGAGAAGCGTTTCCTTGCGTGTACAAAGTTGTTAAATATAGATCTATTAAATGAGTTATTTACTATTGGTATATCGAATGGTTGCGCACCCGCTGTATCCATAATGTTCGTCAAAACTCGCAACAGTCCATTGTGTGTGCTCTCTTCCATGCATGCATAGATGTTTTATTTACCTTGACCAATAACATCATTGATCATTGGCCACACAGCATAATTAATATGCTCAAAACAAATTTTATACACAGGATTGATCAAATATTGTTTTCCTATCATTCCACTCAACACAGTGATGGTAAACTAAACTATGTTTTATGTTATAGATGAAATGTAAAGTGTTAGTCGAAAAGTGTAAGTCAGCTATAAATAATTTATTTTGCCTTTTTTATCTTTGTATCTACTTTAACGAGGTATTGGATTAATGAATGTGCGCATGCAATTTTATACTGGATCCAGTCAAATCTCTGCGCGGCGATTGTATATGACGAGTATCGACTTTCTTCTTTAAATAAACGTTCATTGTGTGTTATACTTGCCGACTGGAGTACACGCCATTGAAGGTGTTGATTAATTCAAAATGCTTGCGAAAACGTTGCGCACCAACTTGAAGCCGTTTATTGTGGGATTCTGTACTTGTGCATTTCTCTTTTCGGTCGTGGCGATGGTGTTGCGGATTAAAACAGACAGTGTGTATAGCTCAACAAACCCAATACCGAAATCGGACAAACTCGGCTGGCAGGCAGATGAGAAGGTATCTTCTGACAAAACAGCGATATCCGCGGGGACAATAAGCGATCTCGCAGGTACAGTGAGCGATCACCCAGAGACAGTCAGCGATCACACAGGTACAGTCAGCGATCGCATTCGGAAGGTACTGATTCATGGAAACGGCAGTTATAATTTGCACCCAGATCTTCGTAACAAAAATTCTTTTTCGCAGTATGGGCAAGACAAGTACCTAAGCAGCCACTTTGGGTCGAAAAGAAATGGGTTTTTTGTTGAAATCGGAGCGTATGACGGACAGTTTCTATCGAACACATTACTCCTTGAAATGAAGAACAACTGGACGGGACTTTTAATTGAAGCCAATCCACACATGTTTTCTCTCATATCTTCTGTAAACAGAAATTGTTATGCTATTAACTGTTGCCTTGGATATACGAATTCGTCCTTGACATTTACGCTTGCCGGGATGATTTCCAGTGCAGATGCAGTCATAACTGCACGTCACAGGAATAGAATAAACAGCGAAAGTAACAATTTTAAAAATGACAAAACGTACAACAAAACCGTAACCGTTCAATGTTACAGCCTCTTCGAAGTTCTGAACGTGATTGGAACTAAAAAGGTGGATTACTTCTCATTGGATGTTGAAGGCGCGGAATTGTACATCCTGGAGTCCATAGACTGGAACCAAATTGACATTGATGTCTTCACCATAGAAACGGATCAACACAGAGACACAATAATGTCGTTCATGAAAGATCACGGATATAAATGGCTTACACAATTGCAAGGAGATGACATTTTTAGTAAACGACGTGATTAGCATAGCATTACATGTTGGCAAAACATGAGTATAATTACAGTGACAGAATGTGTTATTCACATCATCGAAACGCTTTGGTGAGTTTTTGGTAAGCTTGTGAACATAACGATATGTAGGCACTTTAGCAGAATGCGAATACTAGTAATATGCTCGCCATATTAACGTACATTGTGCATGTTCGAGTCCAAACAGTAAAGAAAGTATACAGGAAATATATTTAATGTATTATATTTATATATAAACATTTTATTCTGTATCTATAAATATGTAATAAATGTATTTTTCTCTATCACCGCTTTTACCATTTTTTAAAGTACACAACACACACGTATCGATACAAATGAACACAAACTATTCATTTTTGCCAGTTATGTCCGTTTCTGTAAAGCCGACTTGAATCATGATGAAGAATAGGCATACATGTACACTATTTCGAACCAGAACCGTTCGTTTTAAGTCGACTTGTTACCTTTCTTTTTTTTACAGAAGCCATAAAGTTTAAAATACGCAAACGAAGACACGTTTGCACTTAATTCAAGTAGCATTCTCATTCAAGCGAAGTCCGCACAGGCTAATCGGGGACGACATTTTCCGCCTAAACTGGCTTTTTGCTAAGAAGATAAGTCTGTAACCGAAAAATATCATAAAAGCGGAAAGTGTCGTCCACGATTAACTTGTGCGGACTCAACAGGCTAACCTGGGACGACACTTTACGTACATGCATTAAACCCGCTTTTCTCCTCTCGCAAGTGTGTTTTTGTTTGCAGCAGATATTGATGCTGTGTACATGCAAAACATTCTCTAACTCTTTTTTCTTGTGTCCTACTCTTTCTTCATTCGAGTGCATGATGTTGATACTGGGATTCTCTTCCTTTTTGAATTAACACCGCAGGCTGGTTCAGAACTATGTGTTTATTCGGACAAGCTAAGCTTATCAAACACCTAGCTCCTATATCTAAATGCCGCCCCTATCTGCCACTTGAGAACCACTAGGTTGTTGATGGTCGCTCCAATGTCTATCTTAATCCTAAGTTTTTGAACACCCTCTTTTCAAGCCAATTTTTCGGACACCCATATTTACCCCATCTTTTAATTACTTTCAATTTTAAGACAGTTGCATTTGTATCAGATATAAACCAATTTGCATTAATCCGTAAACACATTACACACGTGTTTAACCAATCGTGATACATCGGCTATCTCGGATTCCTCCGTGATACATCGGCTATCTCGGATTCCTCCGTAAGATAGGCCTCGTGGCTAACGGTCGCCATATTGCCTTGTATTACTACTTTACTACCCAAAAGGTTGTCAGTCTATTGTTATGAGGCTGTATACGATGCGCGTTGAACTAGCGCCAAACTTTTTACCGAAACTTTGATATTAAGAGCACTATTAACGTTCATTTGTGTTTCATTTTGACCTATTATCAAAGTGATTTACTTTTCCATTATTATTTAATCACCCTATCATCCAATTTTTAAGATGATATAATGGTGTTTACAAAACCAACCAAACCGAAAGTAAAACTGGATGCATTACGTTTCGCGATGTAAACATTAATTATTTGTTCAGTTTGAGGAAGCGAATCGATAATAGACGGTGGAATATGTATGCAATACAGACTATCATTGCCGATTGTAGTACTGGCTAAAAAATACCTTTATGGCAGGTCATGTATAGAACGTTAATCAAAACAGTGACCATAAATTACTACAAATGTCTGGGTTGATCATTAATATAATTAATGCACGTTTCTCATCTAATTGCCTGTATCTAGTTGTAATTACCATGATATTGATAAAATTAAAACATTTTTTTCATAAATTAACATTACATGTTTTATTTTTATCATTTAGGTAATATATAATTGTATCATTATCATCATTCAATATTCTGAAAATAATCTAAATTATCATGATTACTTTAAAGTAGAATTTTTAAATTTTAATTTTAATATATATATACATACACATTATATACATGTGTATGCTTTGATTTTTTCTATTGAAGCCAAATTAATATCCCATTAGATTGATAGATAATATCACAGCAATATTCCTAGTTTGCCTGCAAGTACTGCAGAAATCATAGATTATTATTTTACTGAGTCGGTAATTTAACGACTCGCCCCCTTAACGACTCGCCCCATAACGACTCGCCCCACTGAGTCAGCCTTAATCTTTTTAAGATGTGCATAATACAATTGAGGATGCATCAAGATTAAAAAATGGTACATGTATAAATTAATAAAGAATCAATAACAATCAGAAACTGTGCATTTTTTTCAGTATTGTGTGAAAGGATTTGAAGTAATTATGTGTTTTTGAAATATGATTTATGTGAATTTGAATAAATATATAAAATTTAGTGATTTTCTCAGACAAAACTGTTAATTACATACTAAAGTATTCAGAATGTATGTATTATTGTAATATTCATTCAAATTTTTAGTACAAAAAGCACTTTTCCCTTGCATTTGTTTTTATAGTAATTGCATATTTAATAATTCTGACAGCATTTATAAACTGTGTTCATGCAAGCATGAACACGGTTTCATTTTTTGAGTATTTAAACAAGAGGGCCATGATGGTCCTGTATCGCTCCACTGCTGAAAAAAAGGCTGAAACAAATTTCTCTGCCTGTGCAAATACTTAAATATAGGCCCTATTTAAGCACATGTACACTTTTGTGACCTTCTGGGCGATGTCAAATTTAACTCCAGGGGCATAATTTGAGTAGACTTTGTAGAGGACTACTATATCTCACTACATACAAAATGTGGTAGCCCTAGGTCCAAGAGTTAAGGACATGAATATTTTCAAAGTTTTCACAAAATAAGCAAGATATAAGCGTATATAATGTTCAATTTTGTGACCCGCGGGTCAGGATCAGATTTGACCCAAAGGGCATAATTTGAACAAACTTGGTAGAGGACTATAAGATGTTACTGCATACCAAATTTGGTAGCCATAGTCCGAATGGTTTTCGACAAGAAGATTTTTAAAGATTTCACAAAATAGGCGCTTTATAAGCGTTTATTCAATTTTTATTACTCCCTGCGGCAGGGTAAAAGTTGACCCCAGAGGCATTATTTGAACAAATTTGGTAGAGGTTTATTAGATGTCACTACATACCAAATTTGGTAGCCCTGGACAACAAGATTTTTAAAGTTTTTTTTCAAAATAGGCCCCATATAAGCGTATATTCAGTTTTGTGACCCCGGGCAGGGTCAAATTTGACCCAAGGGGCATAATTTGAACAAACTTGGTAGAGAACTATTACATGTCACTACATACCAAATTTGGTAGCCTTATGCCTTATGGTTAAGGACAAGAAGAGTTAAAAAAAATTCACAAAATAGGCACTATATAAGCATATAATTGATTTTGTGGACCCTGGGGCAGGGTCAAATTTGACCCCTGGGGCATAATTTGAACAAACTTAATAGAGGACTATGCAATGTCACTACATACCAAATTGTGTAGCCCTAGGCCTAATGGTTATGGACAAGATTTTTTTTTTAAGTTTTCACAAAATAGGCATTATATAAGCATATGTTCAATTTTGTGACCCCCGGGGCAGGGTCAAATTTGACCCTAGGGATTAAATTTGAACAAATTTGGTAGAGAACTATTAGATGTCACTATATACCAAATTTGATAGCCTTAGGCCGGATGGTTATTGACAAGAAGATTTTTGAAGTTTTCACAAAATAGGCCTTATATAAGCATATGTTCAATTTTGTGACCCTCGGGGCAGGGTCAAACTTGACCCCAGGGGCATAATTTGAAAAAAATTGGTAGAGGACTATAAGATGCCACTACATACCAAATTTGGTAGCCCTTGGCCCAATGGTTATGTATGAGATTTGTAAAGTTTTCACAAAATATACCCTATATAAGCATATGTTCAATTTTGTGACCCCCGGGGCAGGGTCAAATTTGACCCGAGGGGCATAATTTGAACAAATTTGGTAGATGACTATTAGATGTCTCTACATACCAAATTTGATAGCCCTAGGCCCAATGGTTATGGACGGGAGATTTTGAAAGTTTTCACAAAATAGGCCTTATATAAGCAAATTTTCAATTTTGTAACCCCCGGGGCACAGTCAAATTTGACCCCAGGGGCATAATTTGAACAAATTTGAAAGAGGTTCACCCCAGTAACATTCCTAAGAAATTTCATCAGAATTGGACCAGTAGTTTAGGAGAAGATGTTTAAAGGAAAAGTTAATGCACGGACGCACGATGGACACAGGATCTTTGGCCAGTGGAGCTAAAAGTCAAATTAAACATTTAGTTTTGATGTAAAATCAGTTTTTATATGCAAGTGTCTATTTCACTTATCAATTAAAACAGCATATTATACATTATTGAAAAGATTATTCCAAGCTTGATGTCATATTTCAACTTTGCATAGTGTAGTTAATTGAACATTGTATTGAACTGTATGGGCAGCTATATTTTTTAATTTATGTATGTTGTATTATACAAAATGCATTATTTCTACCACAAGTAGACCATATAAGGCCTACTGCTACTAAATAGGCACTGGTATGAATTTGACACTGTTTTTGATGCGCATACAAAACTTTAATTATTACTACACTGTCTTTAGTATATTAAATTTTTTTTAAGTTTTTTTAAAACATTTTTTGCAAAAGAGTGTCTTAACGCATTTGAAAATATACTTAAAACAAACTAAAAATGCATTTTAACATACCCTTTTCCTGGTAAAGTGTATTTGGGATGATAAAAAATACACTTGAAGAGTATTAATGCTGGAAAAATGCAGAAAAAAATGCATCTGTTTCTGTTATTAGTGTGTCTTGTCTGCATTTTTAAGTGTATTAAATGCACATCAAATGCAGATAAATACAATGCCAATACTGTTACATGTATTGTAATGGAAATAAAATGCACTTGTTCTTGTAATTAAATGCTTTAGTGAATTGAAATAACCTTTTATAACGTTTTAACAATTAATAATACCTTTTTGTATAAATTTTCTTTTGAAATGTGACACTTAAATGATTTTTGCACTACTAGTAAGAGATATAATTTGTGCTCATAATGCTTTATCATTACACTATATAATACCATTTGTTGTATGATAATTACCCGTAAAATTAATGTGAAAGCTCAAGAGATCAATAGCAGCGTGCTATACCCTGCTCATTTTTACATGACTTGATGGTATTTAGTCCCTTATTCTACATGGCCAATGTGCAGATTTGACAAATAAGTCTTAACTGGGATCCAATAGGCAGACTTTCATATTACTTGTATTTAATTTAAATCATGATCTGAATTGCTCTTTGGTCACAGTATTCAACTGAATTTTGTTCACTTTGTAGTGATTATATTTTCATTATTTATCACACAACATCTTTCTTCACAAGTTTAACATGATTGCTTGGTTAATTTAGAAACAAGATCAATGCATCATAACATAAAATGTGTAATAGTAAAAATGGCAGCAAAAAAGCACTAGATTATCTGCCTTAAATCTGAGACGATATGTTGATGTATTGGAATTTCTCATAAATGATGTGTCCCATAGTTGTATAATTGTATAGTCGCATGCATGAGTGGTGTCAATGTCACAATACCAATTAAAGCCTATAATTTACTAAAACAATTTGAAGTTTGATGTGTGTTTTTTCAAGATCTGTTACATATAATTATATATATATATATATATATATATATATATATATATATATATATATATATATATATATATTGTTGAAAAGTTAACATGCAATAAGTTTACTGTTATTAAGTGACAAATAGTTTTACTGATTTGGTTGGATGCATATATGCAGATATATCATGGTTTGTGCAGAGGACAGTAGCAAAAACAAGAGCTGTCTCCGTAGGATGACATACGCCCCCGATAAACGTTTTAATAGAATTTATGAGCATTTTTCAAAACCTAAACGCCGACCCTAAGTTCAAGGTCAAAGGAGTCAAAATTTGTGTGTGTGTGGGAAGGCTTGTCCATATACACATGCATACCAAATATGAATGTTACATCTGAAGGGACATAGAAGTTAGGAGCATTTTTTCGAAACCTAAATGCAAAGTGTGACGGATAGACAGACGGACAGTGCGATCACTATATGCCCTCCTTTGGGGGCATTAAAATGTGTTTCACATTGTTTTGGTAAATAAGTAATGTAGTTAAAAGAACAGAATCATCAATTATAAAGTTATTGATTATAAAGTGTTGCTGGCATATTTGATGCATTCATCTAACTATTAGAAGGTCCCTGTTTTATCCCCACTGGCACCGAGTGAGGGTTCTCAAAATCTTTAAACAATATGAATAACAGTTATAGGTCGAGAGCCTTGTTGATATGGGGGCTAAACACCTGAAATCAAAGCGACCCAGGTTAAAGGCCAAGGCCAAATAAATAAACCAGAGGCAGCATGAGCCTGCTATACTCTGAACAAGTATTGTTTCTTCTCAGAAAACTGGCTTAAGTGTCTTACTAAGCTTTAGACTTTGAGTTTCAGTGCAATCTATCTAAAATAAATTGGTAAAATTAAATAATAATTTGTAAAAAATATACATTCTGCACAAATTCAATTATTTACTTTACCTGTGTGCATGAATCTTGATGGTTAGTGAACTATGTCAAAAGCACCATAGCTATGAAACACTTGTATTTTGAATATTGCAATGTTCCACAGAAATGATGCTGATGATAATTCTACACGATGATGAATTATTAGATATATTTCTAAATTCTATTTCCACCAACAATTCGGTTATTCCACTACCAGTTCAAATGCTTCGTACACAGTTGAAAATAATACTATTCCACTCAACAACCGTGACACATGTACCAGTGATTCATTTTGCCGTGCGTCCCGCGTCCCAGACGCACGTTTTTTCCTGGGGACGCATACTTTTCAAACGTGTGCGTCTTCGGGACGCATTGTTAAAAAACTCCGATTTTCAACATCGTCAAAGTTTTACAAACCGATTTCGATTCGTGGAGATAACCGAAACACATGTCAACACCGTCTTGACTTATAGAACGGAAGTCATATCACTACATTCGGAATGTAAAACGCGTATTTCGATTGGTCGAAATATATAAATTATCCAATCAGTTACGGCGTTTTATTAATAGTTCGTTGGACGGTTACTTGACTGTCCCGGATGGTAAACAAAGAAAATGCCACCCAAAAAAGTTCTCAAAATCGATCCGCAACAATGTAAATTGACATCTTTCTTAAAAAACACCAGTTCCGCGGCCGAAGAACTCCAAAATGACACATCCAGCGTAGACATCAATGATAATATTGTTTCTAAAGAAAAATCGGAAAAGAAAAAAGATCGCAAATTTCAGTCGATGTGGCTCGGGCTATACTCTTGGCTTCGCTATTTCTGCAACGATATCTATTCATACGACACACGAACACTAACTCCAATCCTAATACAAAAACGAATGCTTTGGTTATTGTAGGAAAATATGTTTGTCACAATCGGCTCGGGCCGCTAATTTGTCTTTGCTGCATTTTATGAAATTCGGCTTTAATGCATACTTTTTCTTGTCTATTTTGTGTAATTGTAACATATTTGATCAATATATTACAAATAAACACATGTAAAAAATCGTATATACCCGCTTTAAGTATATGATTTGTAACGAATTTACAAAGACACAATCTGGGACCCATTGTTTTCAGATTGGACCCATTGTTTCAAAACATGCGAGTCCCAGGGACTCATTGATGTAGATTTCAAAATGAATCACTGAATGTACTCAATTTTTCAACTTTTCGCAATTAAAATTGTCTTCTACTGTTATTGTTGTTGTTGTACTTTTGAAAGTAGTTCGAAAGATGGCGACCATTAACCCAGAGATTGATTTTATGAAACAAATCGTCTGCTGATCCAGAGTGGTGTTTAACATCCTGATAACGGCCATAAAACCTGACAGATGCATGTTTGAAGTCACTGGGCCGTTGCATTTGCTATATTTGGGTAAATAGGCACGTTTCGACGAAGAGTCCATCAAATGCTAATAATCTTACTCTGTGGTCAAAATACATTTATTGAACATATTTCGGTTATTAATAACACAAAGTCAAACGCAATAATAATACAAAGTCAAACGCAATTCGATTATTTTCAATTAAGTTCAAAGATTTCCTTAAAACTTAACGGGGCGGTATATATAAGCACTCGCTACAATTGATAACGTTATTTACAGGAATATAGAGACATCCCATGCATTAAGGTATATTGTCATTTTTTCATCATTCTTTTCGGACACTGTATTTTTGGAAATATTTTAGAGCTTTTTAATTTGCCGGCACAAAAATATTATATGTTTAGTGTCCGAAAAATACGAGTAATTACGGTAAATGGGGGGTAGCCTAACCCAGAAAAATTGAAGGTACAGATGTATTAATTGAATTTATAGAACAAAATCTCACTATTCTTAAGTTTGTCTTAAGAAGAAATATTTATGATCTTAAAATACACATGTAGTAAGGAAAACTAACTTAAATAACCAAAACAAATGTGCATTATTTGATACGGAATTATTATTTAAATGATCATTTCTATTGATTGCGACATAACCCAACTAAATTATATCAATATTTACTTTCATCGTCAGGTGGAAATAGAAGAGCGTTGAATAATGAAATACCAGTCTTCAGCAAATAGACGCGGTATGAAGCGTTTCGATTTTCTGCTTTAAACACTATCATAAATCAATTTTCTGCCGAGCTGCATGGAATCAATCAAATATATTTTTAAGTGTGTGAATTACTTTCGAATTTGATCTTTTGGTAACCTTGTGAACATAATGATACGTAGGCAGTTTAGCAGATAAAACATGTTGTACCTTCTTTCTATTAGAAGGCGAATACTCAACTGGTATTATGCTAGCCATATTAAAGTACATTTTGCAAGTGCATGAGTCAAGACAGTAAAGACAAAATACTGAGGATATATTTGTATGTATTCTTTTTTACATAAACATTTTTATTCTGTATACTTTAATATGTGATAAAATGTATTTTCCTCCGCTTCTACCATTTTTAAAATTACATAACAAACATATCGATACAAATGAACACATTCTGTACATTGCGCCAGTTATTACCGTTCCTGTAAAGCCGCGTTTTGTACAAATGAAACATGCTGTATAACGGGCATACAGGTATAGCATTGCTAACCAAAACCGTTCACTTTAAGTCGAATTGTGACCTTTGTTTACAGAAGCCTTAAAGTTTAAAACTCACAAACGAAGACACGTTTGCACTTTATCTAAGTAGCATTCTCATTTACGTGAAGTTTTAAAAGTCGATACTGAAAATTCTATACATATCTAGAGCAGAGCGTCTATTTTAGCCGTGCTGTGTGAAAAGGAGGTTTAAAACATGTGTGTTCTCTTCCTTTTTGTAATTAACACCGCAAGCTGGTTTAGAACTATGTGTTTATTCGGGCAAGCTAAGCTTATCTAACACGTAGCTCCTATATCTAAATGTCGCCCCTATCTAGCTGCGACCTGAGAACCACCATAGTCGCTCCAATATCTATCTTAATCATTCTTAGTTTTTTGAACCCTCTTTTCAAGATATTTTTTTGCCTCAAATTTTTCGGACACCCATATTTTCTCCATCATTTAATTACTTTAAATTTTCAGACAGTTGCATTTGTATCAGATATAAACCAATTTGCGTTTATCAATAAACACATTACACACGTGTTTAAAATCCTGATAACGGCCATAAAACCTGACAGATGAATGTGAGAAGTCACTGGGTCGTGGCATTTGCTTTATTCGGATAAATATGTATGTTTCCACGCAGAGTCCTTCAAATGCTAATAATCTTTCTCTGTGGTCAAAGGACGTTTGTTGAACATCTTTCGGGTATTAATACAAGGTCAAACGCAATTAAATTATATTCAATTAAGTTCGAATATTTCCTTAACAATAAACGGTGTGGTATATACAAGCACACACTATTATTGATAACGTTATGCACGGGTATATAGAGACATCCCAGTGCATTTAGGTATGTTGTCACTATACTCAGTTTAAAACTCGGTAGAGGTATATTAAGTTAACGTATTCTGGTAAAGTGTTTGTTAGCTTTGGCAATAAAGGACTGTAGTCTCTAGATTTTTCATGCGGTATCTTTATTTCACCTACCGTAGTTTTAATTTCACATGTCCATGTTTCGTACTCCACCGTAATTTAATTGAGACAAAAGTTATGATCAAGATTCATGAAAATTGGGTAAAATGTGGCCTTAAGAATGTGTACACGCTTTTTTTTAAATTTGACCTAGAAACATAGTTATTGATACCACTTGACCCATTTCAAACTTGTTAAAAATAGGGTTAAGACAAACCTTAAGAGCAAATATTATTTATAATTGCCAATTTTATCAGAACTCAAGATTGTGTTCAAAAGCTTTTTCTTTAATTGTACCATGCGCCTTGGATTTTCACTCCTAATGGCCTATGCTTTTCAAACTCAGCAGATATATATGAGAGACAAATGTTCTGAGCAAGTAGATTATTGGAAAAAAATGTGACTTGAGGAGAGTTCAATAGGTTTCTCTATAGCCATATTGGAAAAAACTGCCCCAACCCATGACGGCCATGTTTTTTTAATGGAAAAGAACCAATTTTGAACTAGGCCTATAAATAAGATATAACACTGAGCAAGAAAAATATAAGAGACAAAAACGTGGCCTCTATAGGGCTTTTCTTTAAGGTTGACCCTAGGGCCAATTTTTTGTATCGTTTTTGTATCGTTGACTCAGTTTCGAAATCGGCCAATACAGATTTGGGATGAATGTTCTGACAAAGTTACATGAAAATTGGGAAATAAATGCGGCCTCTAAATTTTCCCCAATGAATATGTGGACAATCGAAGACTGCCGACATTTGCGAACAGAAGATCACAGAGACACTATGAAAATGTTGTGCTCAGGTGAACTAAAAATATGACACATTCCTTTATGCCAACATACAGTTTATTAACAATAATATGTTACAATCCAACATAATTTATTGTGCATATAAATAATCATAAGTACAACCTTTTTTTAAACACAATTCCTCTTGTATCAATAAAATCAAAAGTGTGCAACTAAACATGCATGAAACAAAACATTATTTAAAAGAATCAGCACCCTATACAGCACGTCTTATTTCAAATGATAAGTGTATGTGCTATTTTTACTACGAAGCGTGTCTCTTCTTGCATTCATCATAAGTTTAACTTACTTCAATAAGATGCTGTAGTGCTGACGTCGTACACAATTGTTATTACAGTATTGAATCTAAATATTGTACACCATTGCCGTTTTTTCCCATGTGTATTTGCTAATTGTGTCCCTTGTGTAGGATCCCACATAACTCTTAGCAACAAAATCAGCACTCACTGAAAAACACTATAACTTGTCCAAAGCATACCTGTATCTTAAAAAATGTCTGTCACTGTCATACACAATGATCACAACATTAGTGCACTATTCTCATTCAACTGAATGGAAACTTCTAATAAAGCTGTTCACCCTATATGGCTTTTTTAACTACCTTTGGCTATATGAATTACCAGTAAACAGCTGATATTGGGATTTCAGCACCAATTCACACTTAATTAAGGGTGTTTTTTCAAATGGTGTTGTGGAGACCTTTGGAAGTCCGCAACAAAAGCAAATCAAGCTGATGATTTGTGTCTGTCTTGGAAGACTGTTAGCTGCATGTTTATACTTTTGCCTGAAACCACTGGTCACGGGAATCACATGCAATAAATATTAGTTATATTTACAAGGCTTTTCAAATTCGCCGAGTGGTAATCTATAGATTGGTCCTAAATCAGGATGATAGTCATCGTACCTTTCAAGATTTGGTGCATACAATGTTGATGGGGAAGCTACGGTAAGTTGTAGTAAAGGCAAGGCCCATGTCATGGATACATATTTAATAGAGATCAATGGAGAATGCATCGTTTAGTGTGGAACATCGGCTTGGTATAAGTGAATAAATATGTCCGTGTACTGGTGCACGTCTGACGGAAGTTACATTGTTGACATCTGTCAATTACATTTTGTATATATTCAAACTTTATTAAAGACTACTGCCAAGAAAGTATGACATGACACACAAAGTTATACAAAACAACACATTAATATCGGATATCATAAGTGTTGTTTTTCGTGCTAAAATAACTAATGTTTCAGACAAGAGAAAAATCCGTCTGCGCCTCACGACGACCTTGTTCTATTTTTGTATAAAACTATGGATCACAGTCAAGTTGATACTAATGCGGGTGTTTATAAACCTTGATCAGGGAAACATAGTTTCTGTGGTTGTTTGTTAAACCAATTGATTCTGATGATGTCAGGGTAATACTTAAATATGACAAGAAATGTGAAAAGTTTGAGCTCGGAGAATTAAAACTACAATAAATGTCTTCGCGGGCAGCAGTTATTCACGTGCATTCGAGTCTTAACGCCAAATGCGGCCTTATCTGTCACCCATACTCGTAGTGGAACTAGTGTGCGTCATTATAGGTGTAAAATATAGATCTATTAAATGAATTATTTACTATTGGCCTTTGAATGGTTGCGGCCCCGCTATATCCATAACGTTTTAAAAAACTCCAAACAGACCATTGTGTGTGCTCTCTTCCATGTATGCCTCGATGTTTTATTAACATTGATCAATAACAAAGATCATTGACCACACAGCATAATAAATATGCTCAAAACAAACTTATACACAGGATTGATAAAAAAGTTTGTTCCTATCATTCCACTCAACACAGTGATGGTAAACTTAACTAACTATGTTTTATTTTATAAATAAAATGTAAAGTGTAAGTTGAAACGTGTAAGTCAGCTATAAATAATTTATTTTGCTCATTCATGAGTTCTGTCGCTATAATAACTGTTGAGCGGGTATTTCTTAAATCTGTGTTTAAACCTAACCAAAACCAGGTGCTATAGCAATGCAATAGTACACAATTGTTATCGTTATCGTCGTCATAAAGAATACTTGTATTCTGTTTGTTACAATACTTAACTCACTCTGGAATTGGCATATACAGACAAACATAAAACGTTCCGAACAGCATGCACATAAAACAACTGTGTCCGCCAAGTACCATAACAAACTGAAAACACGGTAACTGCAAAGTACTTAAATGGTCGCCATGGCTTAGCAAATATAATGTCTGCGTAGCGACCGTAAGGTCACGGGTTCGATCCCCGCTGAGGAAGCGTTCTTCATATCTCCCCCAAAAGATATCAAGAGCTGGTTCTACACAGGAAACGGACTAGAAAGCGTCTAAATAAGATCTCGGCTTTTTATGCAATCGAGCTTAAATAAATGGGTTTTAATATTCAAGTGAGCTGTTTATATCCTTTGGTCAAACAATATGGTCGAAATTAAATAGCTGTAATGAACTGGAGCCATTCCATGATATTGTTATGGTTTCTATGGTCACAAACAATAACAACACAACAATTCCATGAAACAATGACTGGTTGACATTTCCCCAAACGAGTGCTAATATAACACTATCAGGTGAACCTCTCTGTAAGAGATAGCAACTTATTCTCATCTGCCCAATTGTTATAATGTCGTTCTGACACCCTCAAAACATAATATCATTACTCTGCTGTTCACGTGAATTGCTCCAAACCTTACTGATAGTTAGAAACCTAGATATATTTAGTTGTTATTGCCAAAACTTTATTTACAACCATACCTCCACGTGCCATGCTACATGTTGGTGGCTAACTTGCTGGTGTTGTCTTTATCATCGCCTTCACCGTCCACGTCATTCCCATTTCGAATGTAAAATAACAAGTATTTTTCATCATTTCAATGCTAACGTTTCTGAAGTGTATTTTAATAGAGAACTCTTGATGTCACGCTATTTGTTCAACACAAAACACAATACTAAAATAACTCACAACGATAAAAGGCAGAAACAGAATAAATTTTATTCATAACACCATGCAGATTAAACTAATATCTATATTTATAACATGACTTTACGTTTAAGGAGTGAAATAACGTAACGCTCAATTTTGTTTATTACACGGGTGTTATTACACTAGTTATATAACTGTGAAATGACGTCATTTTTGTGACGAAATGACGTCATTATTCCAGTGAATTTCTTCAGTTAAACTCTTTTACAATGTGAATACAAAGGTGAAAAGAGCATAAAATAAAGAAAAAAATTGTTGGTCATGTTATAAATAGAATCTTAGATTCGTGGTCATTTTGTATTGAATTTATTAAACTCGTTATCTAAATAAGGATAAAAACTCGGCAAGCCTCGTTTTAATCTTTGTTTAGATGACTCGTTTAATAAATTCAATACAAAACGACCACTCATGCAAGATCCTATATGTACTCTTCTGCTCCACTTAGAATAATACACATAGCTTCCCTTACATCGTGGTCTCCTCCTTCCGGACTTTGTACCTGAAACCGTCTTGCAGTGGGTCTCCGTAGCATGACCTCTTGCAGCGGGACGTGGTGACCTAACTGTGGCCTGACTTTGAAGCATGTGTTTCGGAACTTTTAAAGTCTGAGGAGACTCCACCGGCAGAGAACCAATATGCTAAGACCCACTATTGTCCATCATTGGAAAGAAGTGTTGCACTGACGTAATGCGCCCACACAGTGCATCCGTCTGAAGGAGTGATTTATTTTCCGAATTTTCCTTGTCGTATGAGACTTGCCGGCCAAGGTTTAAGAGCGTCTTACCCCCTTGGGTTTGCTGTCTGAGTGAAACTTTTCATACCTCTTAGCCTGAAAGAGAGTTGTTTGGGAAGCCCTTTCAGGAGTTTACACTCCCGATTGCATAGCACCTGGGGTCATATATGCACTCAAACCCAAACAGCACGTATAGGAATTAGCCGTGCAATCTTATCTGCTCTCTTAAAGCGGGCATTAAACAAGTTATAAATTCATCAATAACAGACTGCTGCGTATGTGCGTTGTACATTCTAAAGTGGCAGTGTGTCGCGTTCTTCTTACAGCAATAGAATGAGCCTTAGTGTTGGCCATTCAACGTTGATGCAAATCTTCCGAGTCATATACATCAACTATCAGACTTCAAAAGCGGACGGAATCAATAATTCACTTACGTTTACCATTTGACTGATTTAGTAGATATTGGTAAATTACCGATGTGTAAGCCTGGACCGAAATAGAACATGTAATTAGTATAATAAAGCCGTGTTTTTTTAAACATATTTATTCCAGAATGTGATTTACAAAATAAGTTACAAGCATCTAAAGTTTATAGGATTGTTTAACTGGGTTGAAATAGAATAACACTAAATACACACACGTCTCATGTATTAGGTAAACAATTTATATTTACAGACTCATCCACAACATTAAATCAGTATCGAAGCAACGTGTATCACTGGGCGAAAAAACTGTGATATCAATACTTTTGCGTACCTAAATTGCTATCATCTATTCACATTCCATTCATATTTTCCTACCCGCATTTCGATTATCATGTTATGTAACGTAACTGTTCAGTCGATTTTTTTGGTCAAAGTTGTTCACAGGACCTACGCTGGAGTTCATGCAAAGGCATGTTTAAGTTCTTATTTTTGCTTGCTTTTAATTGTTTAAATTGGTTTTGTATATACTTTTTTATTCGTAATTCTGATGCAGTTATTGCTGCAAAGGAATTGACGAACATTTATTAAATACCGAGAGAAATATCGTCGTGTCCCATTAGAGGATTTATAAATAAACGCTTTGTATCATTTTCGGTATGAGGTCAAGTAGAGCCAATTGCGATACTCAGATTGCCTTTTAAAATCATCGTTTAGGTTTTATAATGCTACGTAACAATTAGGTTATCAAAGCAACATGCATATTTCATTATAGATAAGTTTGCAAAGCATTTTTTCAAACGCACAATCGAATGCGTTTATGAATAACAGAGGTACAAGAAACACTTGTAAATTAAGTAGTATCACATGATCATCGAAAAAAAACACAATCAATCAAACTGTAGGACCTTAATTTTGCAATTAATTATTAAGGGGAAGTTAGCTTTTACGGTATCCAATTAGTGATTAGAGCGGTTTGATGCTTTACGAGTTGTAACCCTTTATGTAACATGTTGCATTCTACATGGTAAACCTAGAATAATATGAGCCATGCTCTGTGAAAAGGGGGTTTAATGCATGTGAGTATAGTGTCGTCCCAGATTAGCCATTGCAGTCCGCCCAGGCTTATAAGGGACGACACTTTCCGCCTTAACTTAATTTTTGCTTAGAAGAGACTTTCTTTAAACGAAAAAATATCATTAAAGCGGAAAGTTTCGTGCCTGATTAGCCTGTGCGGACTGCACATGCTAATCTGTGAAAACACTTAACGTACGTGCATAAAACTTCCTTTTCACAGAGCCCGGCTCATTTGTATTCGTTTTGTCATTTTCCAATTATCTTATGGGAAACTTTAACGATCTGTTCATTTTACTTATGTCCCTGGTATTGCTAAACAAATTACAATATTCATATAATTACTTTCTAACTCGTTTTTACAAAATTAACAATATACTGGGTAATTTGTGATTCGATATAAATTTATACTGTATCGTATGAGTTCCTATAAACGTACGGTGCAAATATTAGACAGCAAATAGGACAATTAAAACTTACATATTATGTTCTTAGACACAAACTATAAACAGTCATAGTTAACCAGAAAATATCAGTAAATAACATTTATCCGGACATAACACCACAATATATCACCTAGTCGACGGCCTCGATTTGTTCGAGTAGAATCGTATGCTGCTCGGTTTGCGCATCAAACTGTCCAGATTTTTTTTTTAAATTATTAAGACGACGCTTATACCAGTAGTTGTCCCAGTCGTATACAGAGGTAAGACTTCTTTCGTTCTCTAAATTTTCTTAATAAGATTCCTAGTATCATAACGTCCTAAATATGATATCTTAAAAAGATTATTTCTGACTTATCGGTATATGGGATAAACTAAATTCAAATGAAGCTCAGAGTCTACAGTGGGCAACGTACATGTTTTGAATAATTGTGTCTTGTCCTGTGAAAGCTGGTCATAATGCATGTGCGTAAAGTGTCGTCCCAGATTAGCCTGTGCAGTCCGCACAGGCTAATCAGGGACGACACTTTCCGCTTAAATGGTATTTTCCGTTTAAAGGAAGTCCCTTTTTACCGAAAATCTAGTTTAAGCGGAAAGTGTCGTCCCTGATTAGCCTGTTCGGACTGCACAGGCTAATCTGGGACGACACTTTACGATCATGCATTAAGCCAAATTTTCTCAGAACAAGACAAAATTGTTTATTTTCAAGTGTAGTGGTGTATCTACTTGTTTCAGTTGCAAGTCGGTGTAAAGAAAGTATGAATGAAACTAATGCATACAAGACATCCTTCCCTTTTATAACATATATTTCTCTCTTTCAAATGATTGTTAAAATAATTAGTAAGATGTTATTAAGGAAAGATCTTAATTTTACTTTAGATAATCCACTAATTATACGGTAGACCAAGGTCATTCTTATGCTAACCAGAAACAGCTACGGTTTGCTTACTTTTAAGACGAGAAGTTTAGCCGTTTCAGTGGCTCGTTGTCCGCACTTTAGCCAATCGGCCACATTATTGTTGATTAAAATTGTATGAGTTAAAAAAACACAAATATGTATTCGTTTGTGTTAATCCTTTCAGCGCTGGAACCGAATTTTAAAGGCCTTTGCAAACAGTTCGGATCCATATGAGACGCCACAAAACGTGACGTCTCATCAGGATCCAAACTGTTTGCTATTCTGATAGTATTCTGTGAAAAAAATGAAGAAAATGCTAATTTTAGAAATTCATCAGACGACATTTTAGCAGACGACAAATATCCCAGCATGCAAAGGGTTAAGGTGAAGTTGAGTCAGCGGTCCACGGCGTATACAAGATTTACTGCGTACCATATTGCACCATTCGCTTTTTCAGAAATGTTTACGAATTAAGGAACGAACGAACGAATTACACACAAACAAATGAATGTATGATAAAAGATTTCAACATTGAATGATTGCAAAAAACAATCGACGAATTAATGATTGTAACTACATGTATTTGGATATATGTTTGAAAATAGTATAAAGTTTATTTTATATTTAATTACAAGTAATATATTTTTGTCGATTATGGTTCTTCGTTGCAATTAGTAATGTTGTGTACTTGAAGAGTTTTTATCTAATTATATGTTTCATTCAAAAATGTCGTTTAAAACAAGCAAAACACATTAATAGATTGCAAATGTTTAATGAACTAATGTAGTAACGAATTAAAGTATTCATTACCTATAGGTCATTAAATTATACATACACACATTAATATCAATAAGACACAGACAATATGTACCTAGTTGACAGTAATATCATATGCTTCGTATACAAATGCAGAGCCCAGCATTTTGCACGCATACTTTTACAAAGTCTTATCAATCTATTAAATCTATTACATTTACATTATATTTGCATTGGACAGTTTTCTTGAATAAAGTCTCGATTTAAATTTTGTCTTATACATTATTCACAATAAAGGTTGTCATGTTTATTGTGGCTCGTGAAAGTCATAAGAATATTTTTAAAAATCTTTGTTTTACACTATAATTACACATCGTTTGCTGCATATGCTTATTTACAAAAAGAGGGTTCCATTTCAGAGAATATGCATCTTCTAATCTCGTTGTAGCAGGAAGCCCGAGAACGCGCTGTACAAATCTCCATAGACGAACTGATTCGAGTAATCGAGACTTTGCACCCAGACACGCTGTCCAGGATGCATATGAACGATCACCGTCTGACTGCCCTGGTCAAACATCCCCTTAGTCGATTGAGCAATCGCTATAATCTGGCCATCCAGCATGATTCCCGCATGCAACGAGTCAGGGTGACTATCGTGCGCTACCGTTAGAGTGAACGAATAGTCGCCAGCGCTTTTAGCTACGAAACCTTGATTTGGGGCATACGCATTGCCTTCGTTGAACACAACGGTTTCGAATACAATCATGTCATTCCGGCCGATGTTTGTTTGCGTTTTGGTTTTCACAGCAGTAAATGCTTCTTTTCTACCTGTAAGAAAAAATATGATATCCGTAATGTTGCTTGCAATTGTAGCAACGTGAATTTCATACATCAACTGGTGAAAAGAAATTTACACAAACTCTGCAAAATCATCTCGTTCAACTGGTCGTTTATTATATAATTGTACGCTTCCATTTATTTATCAAGCAAAATGTTAATAGTTTTCTCGAACTAGCGTTTCATCACAAATTGCAAACTTTAAAAATATTTTTAATGTTAAATCAAAAAGTAAAATACACAAATGAAATATTAAAGTAGTTTTCTGATAATATATTTTAATCACACACTACGAAAATGAAAGCATAGGGTAATGCAAATGTTGAACACATTTACATTGATTCTGTTGAACTTAAATGTCTGCTGACTAAATAGATGCAAAGTATCATACAACAGGTTCAAAAGCCCAATTATTTTCCGTTCCAAGATGGCAACCCAAGTTTTGAACAATTGATAAACCTCTATAGTGTTACGTTGAGCATGTAAACTGTGTCAACTTGTATGGTAGATGACATAGATTAAGAATCTCTTTCTGATATGGTAGATGACATAGATTAAGAATCTCTTTCTGATATGGTAGATGACATAGATTAAGAATCTCTTTCTGATTTAAAGATTTTTCACTAGGATTAGCCCCGATTTACACATTTAGTTTACAAAAATGCAATATAAGCGTATACTAGTAAATGGCAATTGGCTTCGTTGTTTAAAACACTCGTTAACGATTATTCAGTCCCACTTATCCGCTAATCATAACAAAGAACGTGTCAATGACATTAAATAATAAGGGACAGTTACTATCACCTAAAATCACAGACTTGCTAATTGGCATAGCCCAAACAAGGCCCGTCTCCTGCAAGTGACTACCAAGTGTCACCTCTCTTTCCCCAGCACGATTTTTTCGCAACCGCGTATTACATGTATTACAAACATATCGGACGTTTTTTTGTTTTTTTTTTCAAAACCAGAAATGGACGAATTTAAGAGCGGACGAAATAGTCATTTTTATGAAATGGGCGAAATTTTGTGCCGACGAAAATAAATGGTTTCACAGTACTTGAAAAAAAGCAAACGTCTTTACCGTTTTGCTCTTGAACAGCTTTCTGTAGAGCATGTATCTGCAATTGTTGAGCATTTATCCGCGTTTCTTGACCTTCAATCTGGCTTTGTAGACCTGCTAAGGTCTGAAGGATCTGATAGATGTCAATCTGGTTTTGTAGAGCTGCTGAGGTCTGATAGATCGGATAGATGTCAATCTGGCTTTTTAGAGCTGCTGAGGTCTGATGGACCTGATAGATGTCAATCTGGCTTTGTAGAGCTGCTAAGGTCTGATGGATCTGATAGATGTACGTCGGGATGGGTAAAAAAAGAACACGAATATTAATGAACTAGTTGCTCATCCATTACATCCATTACATCCATTAGTAAAATGCAAAACTGTGTTATGATGTTAAATATTGTAACATTTCATTGTTTGCAAAACCTTAACAGAATTCTATCTTACATATGTCTTTTTAATATAACTATCGTATAGTCATAATTATTAATTAGGAAGGCCCTTGGAAAATTTCAAATGTATGTTTTTCAAATTAAAGCGTGTAAACAAAGCAACACAAATTCTTTCAGCTACCGATTAATAACATCGACACAGTAGAAAATTGACCTTTCGACAGCCGATTGATTGACAGGCTTATTAACCAATCAGATTACTGCATAGATTAGGCCCGTTTCTATCCGCCATTTTGTCCGTCAAACTCGCCGTTGTTCGTCACATAAGCTTATACGTAATGCTGTGTTTTAAACAAAGAAAATGGTTAAAAGGTGCTGTTATGGCACTTGTTATTCAGACACAATGTATCCAGAACGGTTAAAAGATGGAACTACGTTTTTCCGTTCCATTAACCGGGTACTAATCTTAAAAAATGCAAACGTTGGATTCGTCTTTGTAGTCGTCTCAACGAACAGCTTAATCTCAACATATTAAGCTATCGCCCGAAAGCAAAACACCTCGACGTTTGTTCTAAGGTCGTCATAATAAGATACTACGCGAAAATAGAATATGTAAGTTTTGCACCGGACACGCTATAGAAAACGAGTATCACTTTTTACTTGTTTTCTATATAGAGAAATTAGAAAGGAACATTTAAAACCATATTTTCAAAGGTGGCTAACGTTAAATAAATTTGACATTCTAATGCAGTCGGCTAATAAAAAAATATTCTAAACTTTGCTAACTAGATTATTAATGCTAATGAAATGTGTAATAATAAAGACAATCAGTTATAATTTTTAATAATATCACATAAAATAGAGCATTTTTATTTTTTTCGGTTTAAATCTTCCGAATTTAATGTAGCTAGTTGTATATCGTTAAAAGTTAAGGAACTATTTTAAAATGCGCATGTAATTATCAATAGTTGCCAATAAATGTCATTTTACACCATATGTGGGCTTTCTACTAATCCGTTATCAAAACAGATGCCGCAAACTGTGTTTTTTTTTGTACATGAAAATTCTTTCAACTTCTTATATTTTAAACATTGCAAAAAATAGTTTAAGAGGAAATTAATAATATATTGTGTATGTTACTTTTTTGACGACATTGACTATGTTACACGATTATAACAATGCTCATGGGTCATTTTGACCAAACGCATTATAGATATGTGTTATATCGGATTTCAATATAACGTTCTTTGTCTTCTTATATAATAAATTTACTTACCTTTGCCACATTTGCAATATTGCCATCGGTTGCAAAATTAACGGCTTTTAATTAAAAAACTGAAACATCTATTACTCAATGAAAAGTATTGTGACAAACGACAATGCATACTGTATGTGATAATTTGCGATAATTGGCCGACTTTGACTATAGATTAACGACTTTTAAGTAGACTTATAAAAAAGTTATGACTATTTCATAGATATGATAATTATATTCAGCATAACTATTCAATGATAATAAAAATATTGTATGGCCTTTCTGGTATACCATGAGGCGTTTTTGGTTCACTGATGCGGACTTTTTGGGAAGCCTTTTTGGTAAACGGCCTTTCTGGTACTATATCTTTGAGGGGAGCTAAACACCTATTTGATACATTACATTTAACACATTTTAAATAAAACATGATAGCAATAGAAACATTTCATGTAATTTGGACCGAAATCTTTGTGAATATCTTCCAACGTACCGATTCGCGTAGCCAGTTTTATGACGGACTTCGGCGGAGTGACCTCCCTTGAAATCGGGGGGCGTGGCTTCACTCTCGCTGTCGAAAGGTCAATTGCATACGTATCTCATACATATAAATCCGTTACATATCCCAATAACAAAAAAAAATCAAGCTCACCAATTGAAGTGGGTCAACGTCGGCAACAATCTGATGCAAATGACACACCAAAATCTGAAAAAGCGTTTTAAGATATACTAATTAACTTGTTTTACAAGCTGTCAGAAAAAGTAGAAGCAGTATCAGTAGTAGTACGTTCATGTATTATTCATATTAAATAACGATACTATTTGTATACAGTCATTACCAAATTAATAAACCAATATTTAAACTAACTTACAAGATACGTTGATAACTTCATCTCTGATATTTCCTCAAACATAAATGTTCGCCACAGTGAGATATTCTCTCTACTCCCCAATTATATACTCGAATCCTCTCTAATACATTATATGACACGTGTATTATAAAAGGTACTTTATAATATTTCGTAATAAATTATATCGCAATTACGCACAAGCTGTCGTTTATAAACCTCAACCAATCGAAGGGATTGATAGTCATAGTTAGTCATATCTTATTTTTACCTTCCGAGACCTACTAGAACCTGAACTATCTGTTTGGTCACATATTTGTTACATGCGATAGTATTGTAGTCGGTTTCATAATCATGGCTGATTGACACTCGTTTAAGATAAAGTCTGGGACAAAAACATGTAAAATATAGGAATGTACATGAAAATTTAATATAAAACACAGTTATATATAAATGCAAATGTTAGCGTGTTGCACAATTAGTTCGAACTGAAAAACATGATAAATGCATACTCTTGACTAATGTTGAAATATAAATTTTGAGATGATTTTTTTTTTGCATATAGAAAAGCGATTATTATATACAACTATATAATTTTTACGTTCTTAATACGAGTTTTATAGCAATTATTAGATGAACTTTTTAACACATTGTAATAATGACAATTTTCAAACGTTGTGTCACATATTGAAAATATACAAGAGCAATGTACATCAGGGAGCAACACAAATCTGACTCACACTGAATATACAAGTAATCATTATATAATGAACAAATTATAAAGCGTGAATAATATTGACTGCTTCTGTTGTTCTTACATGCACAAAATATGTTGCTTTGGAGAGTTGAGTGTTGAACTGTTGTGTCCGCTTACCATTTCAATATCGTTTACCGAAGATTCAAAAGCGTGAATGGTAGAAATCAGATGCAGCGTTGTATGGCACAATTAGAAAAGGCATCACGTTCAGCCTCGTTCTGAAATTCTGCGGCCACGTGACTTATCGTCAAACGGGTCTTGGTAGTCTGAAGCTATGCATCAGCATTACAATAAAGACCTATCTGCGACTGGCTTGGACTGACTGGCTGGCTGTTCATGGGAAGCTACACATTTGGCAACAATTAAGTCTGAAACTATACATCAGCATGACTCATATACTGCGATACTGACACAACTGCTCAAACATAACCGACATTAAAATTGACAGCTTATTGCATTCATTATTTTCACAGTTTGTTTAAAGAGACACTACCACATCTGCTAAATAGATAACTTTATTCAGTATGTAATAACTGACATAGACTAGTGAGAATAATTGCTTTGTTGGATTCTGTCTCTTTTTATATAAACATCATTTTTCAACAAGCTTGATGAGAACCATGAAGTAGCATAGTTAGGGAAAAAGTTATTTACTTTAAGTGTGTTTAACGTATGCAACCTCTCGGTCTTGCAATCGTTGAGCCTAGGGACATGATTTGAAAACATGTATTAGAGGAACACTAAATGATGTTACAAATAAAATATTAACTCCAAGATCTTAGCGGCTTGAGAGAATACGTTTTTTTTAAATAACGTAAGTTTATAAAAAATCTTATGACCCAAGGATCATGATTGGAACATTATTTTTAGAGGATCAGTAGATGATGTTACACAATGAAATATTGATAATCTGAGTCTTGACGTTTAAAAAAGACTGTTTAAGTCATTTACAATGAAAGTCTGCATAAATTATGTGACCAGTGGGGCGCGGAAAGTTGCGACCACAACGGTATGATTTTAATCTTTTAATTATTTTGAAAGGTCACCTTCAAAATTTGCCCATCATGAGCACTTTTTTTATTTATTAATCTTGTATATGCTAAGGTATATACTTGTAGTTATTTTGCGTTAACTCTTTTATGCATTTCATTGGACATTGAAATTATTAATGATGAAAAGATAGTCTGAATTAAATGAATTGTATATATTTATAGCTAATATGTATCTACAAAATAAATATTACAATATACAAATTGTACATTATGTGTAAGTAAGTGTACATTAGTAAATCTAAAATTAGACGATGTAATACCGTAACCTTTTACTAAAATGTACTTTTAACTTATATTTTAGAACGCTTTGTACCAAAGCAAATACACTAAATTTAGTAAATGTTCAATATGTTGCATTCAAAATATGTACATGCCATTTAGTTTCGTGTAAAATTTATAACCAGATGTTGCATTCAACAATTGGAAATGCAATGTGAACCAACTCGTTATTATTGACCGTTAAACAGAGTCAAGTTATTTTGCATTTTGGTCGGAGAGTTGTTTTAAAGAAAATATTTGTGCAAATTGTATCAAAATCTTCGGATTGCCAAATTGAGCATGCTTATATTATATTCATGATTGTATAAATGTGATTATTTGTGATACAGTCAAACATGTTGTTAAATACTCGGTAGATTTGTTAGAGAAACTGATAACCAGGCACACCAATTAAGTGGAAATATGAATATTTTGTGCTCATCTATATCAGCATTCATCAATAATATATGTGTTTAATACTTCGTATGCATTCAAACGTAATACATATACGTTATTCGTATACATTATTTGTAATTTTCAGGCAACATCTGCTTCTTAATACGTATTACAAATAGCAATTTGAACATATTCTGGATTGTTAAACACTCATCACGTAATGACACGCCTTAATTAATAAGCAAACGTTTCTTCATGTATATTGAGTTTTAGTCAACTTCAGAAGCATTAATTATGTAACACTAATTGCACATGATTATAGAAAGTTATTGTCTTCATTCTGTCTCAGTTACCATAAAATTATACACCATCTTGAACCGAAATAAGCATGTATATGCAATTAATGTTTCTTTTTCAATCTCAATCATTTCGCGATGATATTTAACTCCGCCAAATGCCACATGCGGTTCCTACGGAATCCGGATATGGCCAAGTTGATTGTCGCGTGTCGACCTTCGAGGTCGACGCACGACATTTAAGCGACATTCAAGCGACGCACGATATGACACTCGACATTTGAAGTCGACATGCAACAATTATGCGACAATCAAATTTTGAGTGTCGCATACCGCGCTGGGTTTTAGAAAAAAAAAATATTGCAGAAAATCTTGCCTGTCGACTGAGTTGTTGACTGTTATATCGTGCGTCGCTTGGCTGTCGCTTGAATGTCGCTTGAATGTCGTGTGTCGACCTTCGAGCGCGGCACTCGAAATTTGAGCGACGCACGATAGGACGCAAATGTCGTCTGTCGACCTAAAATTCCATAGGTCGACACGCGACATTTGCTCGACGCACGATACGACGCACGATATGACACTCGCGCGATATATCGAGCAAATATCGCGCAAGTGTCGCATGTCGACCGGTGTGGGAGTAATTTTTTCAACTGCAAGCACGGTGTTATAGTAACTTTTGTAAGCTACAAGTACAAAAATGGCGGCATCTCGTAGCAGCAGTAACAGCAGCAGCAGCAGCAGCAGTAGCAGTAGCAGCAGTAGAAGCAGCAGCAGTAGGAGCAGCAGTAGCAGCAGCAGCAGTAGCAACAGTAGCAGCAGTATCAGCAGTAGCAGCAGTAGAAGCAGAAGGAGTAGCAGCAGCAGCAATAGTAGCAGCAGAAGCAACAGTAGCAGCAGTAGCAGAAGTAACAGCAGTAGCAGCAGTAGTAGCAGGAGTAGCAGTGGCAACTTCGTTTGCCGTAAAACTATACCATCTTTACTGTCAACCATGTAACTTGAACAATTTTTAACGAATCAACTACACACCGGTTGTATTCGAAAGCCAATTAAATAATTTATCAGGAAAAATTAACATCATTACCATTGATCCAGCAATATATTTAACTCTATTTACATTAAAATATATGATTAAATTATCAGGTTTTGTTTTAGTATTGTTGTTTTTTTGTTATTTTTAAAAAAAATCCATGTATGAGTAATTATACATTTGTAGTCCACACTCGACAACAAAATAAAGGTTGACATGATTTTGATATATGAGAGTGAAAATGTAATGTAACAATGACCCGATCTTATCCAGAAAACGAACTAAAGCGCTAGATGACCGAGTACGTTTGGATGGACATCCTGAATGCATGTCAAAAACTGTTCAGACCACCTGTACTTAAGTAACCCAGTATATTGCTTACAATTAGCGATTTGTGTTATAACACTACACACTAAATTTCCAATAGTGACGTGAAACTACAAGTATCTTTTTTTTTAAATGGGGCGAAACGACGTGGGGGATATATCTTGGGAGCGAAACGCCAAGGATGTGAAACAGGAGGGTCTGAAAGGCCCAAAGTCGCTCACCTGAGATTCAAAGGAACTGAAAGCCCAATATGTCATAAGAACAAAATGTTCTTACCAACTTTCATGACTAGTGAACACCCTGGCAGCCACGTTTTTCAAAAGATCAGAATCATTTTCATACACATCCAAAATATCATTGAAGCAAATATTCTGACAAAATTTCATGAAGATTCATAAGACCATAGAAGGAAAAATGTCCCGCCCCCTTGTGGCCATGTTTTTCAAGCAACTGGAACCATTTTTTAAGTTGTCCAAGATATCATTAGGACAGATCTTCTGACCAAGTTTCATGATGATCGTACGATAAATATGGCTTCTAGAGTGTTAACAAGGTTTTAATATAGCTATATAAGGAAACATGCCACTCCCCCTTGGCGGCCATGTTTTTCCACAAACAAAAGCCATTTTCGAACTCATCCAAGATATCATTGGGACAAATCGTCTGACAAAGTTTCATGATGATCGGACAATAAATGTGGCCTCTAGAGTGTTAATAAGGTTTTACTAAAGCAATGAATAGCCATATCAGAAAAAATGCCTCGACCCTGGTGGCCATGTTTTAAAAGCAACACAAAGCATTTTCAAACTCATCCAAGATATAACTGGGACAAATCTTCTAACCAAGTTTCGTTAAGATCGGAAAATAAATGTGGACTCTAGAGCGTTAACTAGGTTTTAATATAGCCATATAAGGAAAAATGCCCCGCCCTCTGGCGGTCATGTTTTTCAACCAACCGGCATCATTTTTGTACTCGTCCAAGATATTATTGGGATGAATCTTCTGACCAAGTTTTATGCAGATCGCAAATAAATTTGCCCTCTAGAGTGTTAACAAGATTTTACTATAGCCATTTTAGGAAAAATGCCCCGCCCCTTGGAAGCCATGTTTTTCAAGAAAACATAACCATTTTCGAACTTATCCAAGATATTATGGAGACCAATCTTCTGACCAAATTTCATGTAGATTGGACAATAAGTGTGGCCTCTAGAGTGTTTACAAGGTTTTACTATAACCATATATAGCCATATAATGAAAAATGCCCTGCCCCCTGGTGGTCATGTTTTAAAAGCAACCGAAACCATTTTCGAACTCATCCAAGAAAACATTGGGACGAATCTTCTGACCAAGTTTCATGAAGATCGGAAAATAAATGTGGCCTCTAGAGTGTTAAGAATGTTTTACTATAGCCATATAAGGAAAAATACCCCGCCCCCTGGCGGCCATGTTTTTCAACCAACCGGCATCATTTTTGAACTCGTCCAAGATATCATTGGGATGAATCTTCTGACCAAGTTTTATGAAGATCGGAATTAAATGTGGCCCCTAGACTGTTAACAAGATTTTACAATAGCCATATATTGCCATATTAGGAAAAATGCCATGCCCTTGGCAGCCATGGTTTTCAAGCAAACATAAGCATTTTCGAACTCATCCAAGATATTATTGAGGCCAATTTTCTGACCAAATTTCATGAAGATTGGACAATAAATGTGGCCTCTAGAGTTTTAACAAGGTTTTTAATAAAGCCAAATATAGCCATATAAGGAAAAATGCCTTGCCCCATGGTGGCCATGTTTTTCAAGCAACCGAAACCATTTTCGAACCCATTCAAGATATCATTTGGTCAAATCTTCTGACCAAGTTTCATGAAGATCGGAAAATAAATGTGGCCTCACGAGTGTTAATAAGGTTTTAATATAGCCATTTAAGGAAAAATGCCCCGCCCCTTAGCAGCCATGGTTTTGAAGAAAACATAACCATTTTCGAACTTATCCATAATTTCATGGAGACTAATCTTCTGACCAAATTTCATGAAGATTCGACAATAAATGTGGCCTCTAGAGTCTTAACAAGGTTTTACTTTAGCCATATATATCCATATAAGGAAAAATGCCCCGCCCCCTGATGGACATGTTTTAAAAGCAACCGAAACCATTTTCGAACTCATTCATGATATCATTGGGACAAATTCTCTGACCAAGTTTAATGAAGATCGGAAAATAAATGTGGCCTCTAGAGTGCTAACAAGGTTTTATTATAACCATATAAGGAAAAATACCCCGCCCCCTAGCGGTAATGTTTTTCAACCAACCGGCATCATTTTTGAACTCGTCCAAGATATCATTGGGATTAATCTTCTCACCAAGTTTCATGAAGATCGGAAATAAATGTGGCCCCTAGACCGTTAACAAGATTTTAACTATAGCCATATATTGCCATATTAGGAAAAATAAACGGCCCCTTGGCAGCCATGGTTTTCAAGCAAACATGACCATTTTCGAACTCATCCAAGATATCATTGAGACCAATCTTCTGACCAAATTTCATGAAGATTGGACAATAAATGTGGCCTCTAGAGTGTTAACAAGGTTTTTAATAAAGCCGTATATAGCAATATAAGGAAAAATGCCTTGCTCCCTGGCGGCCATGTTTTCAACCAACCGGCATCATTTTTGAACTCGTCCAATATATCATTGGGATGAATCTTCTGACCAAGTTTTATGAAGATATGAACAATAAATGTGGCCTCTAGAGTGTTAACAAGGTTTTAATATAGTCATATATAGCTATATAAGGAAAAATGCCCCACCCCCTGGTGGCCATGTTTTTAAAGCAACCAACATCATTTTCAACCTCGTCCAAGCTATTATTGGGATGAATCTTCTGACCAAGTTTCATGAAGATCTGACAATAAATGTGGCCTCTATAGTGTTAACAAGGTTTTACAATAGCCATATATAGCCATATTAGGAATAATGCCCCGCCCCTTGGCAGCCATGTTTTTTCAAGCAAACGTAACCATTTTCGAGCTCATCCAAGATATTATTGAGACCAATGTTCTGACCAAATTTCATGAAGATTGGACAATAAATGTGGCCTATAGAATGTTAACAAGGCAAATGTTGACGCCGCACGACGCACAACGCACGACGGACGACGGACAAAAGGCGACCACAAAAGCTCACCATGTGCACATTGAGCTCAGGTGAGCTAAAATCCTGTGCGCGAAACGTCCGCAAATCTTTAATATAACGGTTAAGCAACAACTGGTGAAAATAATAATTTCTATGATCACTCATGAAATAAGATTAATATGCTACCCAAACAAACAAATATCATGTATACAGGCTACAGACATAGTACAGTCATAATTCACACTGTGTGCAATATATTTGAAATAAAGGTCATTAAAATATTCAGTGACCTTTTTATGAGACCTATTCACACACCCATGTGCATTGTTACTTTAAATATGTGCCAACACTTATAATTATATAATCATTTATTCAATTTATTACAACAAAACTCACGTTTTCTTATGTTGCTCTATTGATTCAATCATACGGACAATGATGTTAGAAAGTTCTTCCATCCTTGTATGTTCGGTGAACATTCTCCTAACATTCAACAACAACGAATTAATGGTACCTAAGGACAGAGCCGTTTAAAACATTACTACTTTGACCACCAAGTAGAATTCTACCGCATGATAAAATAGTTTCTTTGCTCTCTGAACGAATTGCGCCGCCATTTTCTTCGAATATAGCATTTACTTCGGGGTCAATATTTATATTTCAAATTATTTTACTTATTAAAAGCAATTAAGGACAAAAATATATGTAAAAACATATGAATAAACTTATCAACTATCCTTATTCATCCGTATTGATTTTATTTTAAACTATTTCTAAATATTTAATTATTTTCTTGAAAAAATCTAGGTTTGTTACGGGGAAAATGATTGGTTAAAAACTTACCCAAACAAATAAATGTAACAGCAGGCATAAAAATATACCAACAGTTATAATTTGTCACCGCTGTGACAAAATTGGTTCCGCAATGACATATAGATATCACCGCGGTGACAAAATTCTTACCGCAGTGACAAATTGTCACCGCGTATACAATTTTGTCACCGCGTTGATATCTATTTTCAGCTGTTGGTGTATTTTTACTTTGACCCAAATGGTACGGCATTAAGTAACAAAAATAAGTGTGTATGATAACCCGATTGCTTATAAAAAATAGTGTTTTGTTATGAGATGCAACTTAAATTCAGTTATAAAAAAAACAACTTGCAATATTTCCTGTTTTGGGGATATGCAAGATATTCAATAAAAATGTATATGTATCAAATAGCCGACTTCAAAATAATGATATAAGTTGTCATTGATATGTTTGCTATGCATTATGATGCTTTTTAAATAGTTACACATGGCCCTTTTCCATGATCATGTGGTATCCAAGACACACATATATGGCAATCTATGTATGCATATGCACATAATATTTGTTTCACTTTGATAGCAAGCGTGTTTGTATATATTCGAACATTAATAATAATGTTAATGTAGTTTGAGTATCAGCGACGCTATTTGTCTAGATTTTGCGAGAATGAACGTATCTATTAAGCAGATGTGAACAGTATCTAAGTAAACAATCTGTGACCATTATGAATGCAATTAATTGTCCATTAAAATGTAGTTAACTGTCGAGCAGATGTGGCGGTATCTCAGTATCAAATCTATGAACATTATGAATGCAACAAATTGTCAATTTAAATGTAGTTAAAATTATATTTGAAAAAAATGTATGCAATCAGTATCTATTTTAATGTCATGCTGACGCCACGCTTTGGTGTCATTTTGCAATGTCCCGTGTTCGGATACATGTAATTTGGCCCTGCCAGTTTTAGCCGGATCTGCGTTGCGCAAACTGCTTTGAACAACAGTGCAGCAGTGTATAATATATATTGTACACTGAAATAGCCATGAGCGTCTGTCAATCTGTTCTCACGCCGCAAATTTTCAGGTAAAGTTCTCCTACATAATGTATTACCACTAAGGCTATCACGTTTAAACGGTCGCGTTTCGTGTTTTGCTCATAAACGTGTACCAAAACAATAAACGTTTAAACGATAGTCAATATCAATATAATGAATATTGGGGTGCAAATAACGTAGCCGACTAGCCGTACGAAGTATAGCGACGACGAACTGCGAAATCCGGGTACTTGCGGTAAATCCGGGCTACCCAATTCGGCAGTAATTTATTTCTGATTGGTTAGAGGATGGCACAGACATGAACGGAAACGAACGGAAAATCTTCGCTACTTTCCGAAAATCTTACAACATGGCAACTAAACAGTGCGTATGCCGCCATCTTGAAATATTTTAAGTGATTGATTAGCAAGTTGATCATGTATCTATGGACATAAGTCCACAGGTATGTAATGAACATCAAAGAAATTATAATTATATCATTTAAAGAAAAAACTTAGAAAAATCAATCATTTGGGTTATAAATAATCAAAATAATAAATCTGTACAGTAACTGTGAAAAGAACTCTTTGTAAGGAAATATATAATATGAGATTTACAATTATATAAATTACTTCCCTTGAAAATAATTGTCTCTAACAAATCTCTATTTTTAGTAGCAAATAATTAAAAGCCACTAACGTGACTGTAGATTCACCACTCTAAATGTGCAGCTCCATGAGATACACATGCATGCCAAATATATAAAGTGGCTATGTTCAATATTGAATAATTTTCTCCCTTTTTTAAAGCTCACTACTTCCCTTAAATCTGTATTTTTTACCATAGACCGTAAAGGATGACCTTGACCTTGATATTTTACCACAATCTGTCAGAAACACAATGCCGCCTACTGCGCCGCTTTGATTTATTTAACAAAAATATATACGTGGGCAGGTCAGATAACTATGTCCATTTAAAGCTTATTACTTCCCTTGACTTTGTTTTTGCGACCCTAGACCTTGAAGGGTGATGTTCACCTTGAAATTTTACCACTCAAAATGTGCAGCTCCATGAGATACACATGCATGCCAAATATCAAGGTGCTATCTTCAATATTTAAAAAGTTATGGCCAATGTTAAGGTTTTAGCACGACGCCTACGGCGGACGACGAGCTGGCTATGACAATAGCTCGGGTTTTCTCCGAAAACAGCCTCGCTAAAAATCATTAGTTCATGCTATCATGATAATAATGTTATCATCGCTTTATGTTTATTTACACATGGAAGTTTTTAAATTGCGTAAAAAAGAATGTCATGTATCACTTAAAAAAAAATGTAACATTTCACATTTCATAATAGTTATGTTCGCGAAACCATGTAATAAACAAGGGCTATTTGTAAAACATGCATGCCCCCCATATGGGCTGTCCGTTGTAGTGGCAGCCATTGTGTGAATACGATTTTTGTCCCTGTGACCTTGACCTTTGACCTAGTGACCTGAAAATCAATAGGGGTCATCTGCGGGTCACGATCAATGTACCTATGAAGTGTCATGATCCTATGCAAATGCGTTCTTAAGTTATCATCCGAAAATCATTTTACTATTTCGGGTCACCTTGACCTTGTGACCTAAAAATCATAGGGGTCATCTGCAAGTCATGATCAATCTACCTATGAAGTTTCATGATCCTAGGCGTATGCGTTCTTGAGTTATCATCCGAAAACCATTTTACTATTTCAGGTCAGTGACCTTGACCTTTGACCTAGTGACCTCAAAATCAATAGGGGTCATCTGCGAGTCATGATCAATCTACCCATGAAGTTTCATGATCCAAGGCGTATGAGTTTTTGAGTTATCATCCGGAAACCATTTTACTATTTCAGGTCACTGGACCTTGACCTTTGACCTAGTGACCTCAAAATCAATAGGGGTCATCTGCAAGTCATGATCAATCTACCCATGAAGTTTCATGATCCTAGGCGTATGCGTTCTTGAGTTATCATTCAAAAACCATTTTACTATTTCTGGTCACCGTGACCTTGACCTTTGACCTAGTGACCTCAAAATCAATAGGGGTCATCTGCGAGTCATGATCAATGTACCTATGAAGTTTCATGATCCTAGGCCCAAGCGTTCTTGAGTTATCGTCTGACAACCACCTGGTGGACGGACCGACAGACCGACCGACATGAGCAAAGCAATATACCCCCTCTTCTTCGAAGGGGGGCATAATTATTACAGTTAGTGCGATCAAAATAAGCCATTGCGATCAGGGGCGTTCCTGGGGCTATTTCAGCTATACACACGATCGAGAAGCGAAGCTGCGAGTGGGGGGTAGGTGCGGGAGGTGGTCTCCCCCTCCTGCTGATGGGGTTTGGGGGACTCCCCCAAGAAATGTTTTGAAAAATTCATTATATATGGTACGTTTTGGTGTTATCTTTCAGCCACGTTTTGGTTATTTTATTCATCAATTTCTTGCTTGAAAAAGACCGATAAAAGGAAATATTTCATTAAACCTCTTACCCCCCTTAGCCCTCACTTGTTATTGCATTTTTTGAATTTAAAGTTTTCTTTTTTTTCAGTGTGAAACTGAATTATACGCACGGGCGTATTGCCGTATGCCTAGGAACGCCCCTGGCGATGACAGATGTCAACTGCTTTATAATTACAATTACACATATGTTTAGTTCATGTGTTTGCTGGGTAAACAATGAAAATATTGCCTCAACTGTCATACAGCTTCCAGCTAGTATAATATAAATTCATTTGTCTCAAACTAAACCTTGTAAGATTTTTTTTTCATTTAGACATTGCTTTAAATTACGTGTGAACGATTTGTTTACATGTATATTCCATTTTGATACTGCTCCAAGCATAGACTGTGTGCATCGGATTGTAGTCTATATTCTGCATATACAATCGGTATTTGTTTGAAATAGTGTACACTAGAATAACCATGCAGTGAAATACCAATAAATTCTGCACTGTAAACTCAATTTTAGACACAACATTATAAACTGGAACAACATAATTAACTGGTAAAACAAAGCATGAATAATTGGTGAAATTCAAGCGAATATGTTGCTGTCAATTCTTTGTTTTCAATGTGGTTGATATTAATATCAATCCTCATTTGAAATTTAGGCAGCCGTATGTTGGTGTATTATAAGCGTGCCATTTTCTGTAAAGGTAGAACATGAGTAAAATATGATGATAACCTTGTAATAATAATTAGCTATCAAAATGGAAAATTTACCTATATATTATGAACTACACACTACATTTTAAGAACTTTTGCACATTTGGATCAACTTGATTAGGGTCTGTTATTTAGAATACAACTAGTATATCCCTAATGTTTAATATATCACATTGTACAAAGATACTGCATATTGAATGTTAATATTTATCTCTCCTAAATTGATGGCAGCGAGAATAAAACATATGTAGATACGCTTTATTACATTTTCAATAAATTGCTTTATAATACACAGTGCAACATTGCAGTTACACGTATCTCATTACAACTATGCAATCGATATTGTTATAACGCTTATGTTATGCTCGCAATTACAGTAACTGTTAATAAACATGTTATTCAATTATGCCACATTTTGAGCATGCAAAATGCGTGTTTGGATGATAATGATTTAATTATTATTGTTATTGTACAGGTGCTTAATAGAATACAAAATTTCGCATCAAAGATCCCATTTTTAAACAAGACCGGATTACACAAACGATTTTAAACTATCTGAAATAGCTTCAGTTCAGATGAAATTTGTGTGGATGTGTCCAATTCTCATGCTTAGTTAAGACTTTTTACTTTAAACCATACCCTTTTAGTTCACTATGTGACCAGCCAAACTTCAGCCACAACATCCAAGAGAAACTCTCATTACTGAAAATTATCTACACATTTTATATCAGACTATATAAATCCATTATGTGTCGAACCATACGTTTAATATTCAATAATTACATGTATTTTGTATTGATTTAAACCAACGCGGTGTAGAACTACATATTATGCACAATGAAGCCATCTTGAACATGACGCATCTGAAAAAAGCTGAATATGTCATTGCCGTTACGTACTAAACATGCTCATAATAAAATATTATCTTTAAGAATAAGTCTGCAAAACATGACCAAAACATAAGGTCACTGATCTCATTTCCCTTAAGGACAACTCCTTACAAAGCTGTTCAACTTACATGACTCTTTTCAACATTTTAGATATATTACCGAAACCCATGAGATTTGGAATTTTAGCATCACTTTTTCTTAATTGAGTTGAAATATTGCTAAACCTAGTCTTTTTCATATCGACCTAGATTACCCAGTTATATAACTAATGCTAGTAACCTATATAGTTCCCAATGCAACTGCCTCTACGAAGTCTGCTCCCCATTGCTGGTCCGTCTGCTGCCGTTTTCCTTGTCCTCGCCTTCAACTCCTAGGTTACTCCCATCTACCAGCATCTGCATCTCTGATGTGCTATTTTAAGATTTGTATTTTGATTAGTTGATAAAACATAATTTATATCAAGTAAATGCTAGCATTAATGAATTATCATTAAACAAAAGAACTCCTGATTTTCACGCGATTTGTTCACCGAATAACCACATCCTGGAATCATTCACACACCAATATATGGTAGAAATATAATAAGCTTTGTTCATTACACAATAAATATAACTACTATCTATCTTCACTCATATTCTTCTTCTGCTTGCCGATCGCTCAGGGGGATACGCATGCATTCTGTGTTGCAGGTCCTTAAGACTGCCACAGAGCTTTCCTTGCATCGTAGTTTCCTCCGCCTAGACCTGGCGCCTGTAACTGTGAGGTCGGCCTCTGTAATCTGGCTTCTCGCAGCGGGACGGGTTGATATCCAGTAGCTTGGTTCATACCCATTCGAGCCATAGAGTTCGACACTCTTGCAGTGATGAGGGGAGGGATTCTAAACGCAGAGCACCATCACGCAAAGATTCATTGTTGTCCATAATGGAAGTGGAGTGTCCCATAATCTCCCCAAACAAAATAAGGACATCCACCATATCGCCCCATCGGTGCAAAAAGGTACCATGTGACTTTGACATTAAAAGGCACACGGTACGTTTTTGCACTGATGGAGCAATATCTTTTAAAGCATCGAGATAGTAACCATATTTAAATATACATGTATAAACTAATATACAACATCAAATCATTATCGAACAGACGTGCATCCCTGGACAGGACATGTATCATTTGATTTCAATTTAACATGATAAACTTGTTATCTGGCTTTCGTATGAGGACATTTAGATCATATGTCTTCATCACAGCTGTATTGAGTACCGAGTTAATTAGCTTTAATAAATATATCACATGTATGTATTAACAATGGCTTCCAATGATTTTTAATGTTTAAGTAAAGGCTCAGATGCAGTTATTAATGAATATCGGTGCTCACCATGCGAAGAGGCTGCAACTAATATTGAGGCAGAGTTTTAATGCAAACACTGTGGGAAGTTTTATTGTGGACAATGCCACATCAACAGCTGTTTAAAACACAGAGTGAATGGAAGGGAAGAAATTGCAGTGTGACCTGTACCTAGCGTCACTCTAGACCTTCTTGAGAAATGTGACGTACACCCTAACAAGAAAGTAAAGCTATTCTGTGAGGACCATACTCAAGTGTGCTGCAATACATGTGTATCTCTAAGTCACAGGTGGGTAAGAAGTCTGTCGACCAGGAGCTGGTTATATCAGAATGATAAATTCATAATGTCGTTTTTCTCATATCACAGAATAGATACAACAAGACTATTGCCAAGTAATAAAAATCCCCAACCTACGCAGGATCCACCATTTTCAGCAATATTTGTAGTTTATTTGTTGCCATAGCAACCAGAATTCTTGACGTAGGAACAAAATGAAATGACGTGCATAATCTCCATATTGCCATCGATCCATGATTCAAGTTTCATGAAAAAATATGAAGAACTTTCAAAGTTATCGCAGGATCCACCATTTTCAGCAATATTTCTAGTCTATTTGTTGCCATAGCAACCAGAATTCTTGACGTAAGAACAAAATGAAATGACGTGCATAATCTCCATATTGCCATCTGTCCTAGTTTCAAGTTTCATGAAAAAATATGAAGAACTTTTAAAGTTATCGCAGGATCCAGAAAAGTGTGACAGACTGACAAACACACAGAGCACAAACCATAAGTCCCTCTCCGGTTTCACCGGTAGGGGACTAAGTACAAAACAAGTTTCTAAATTGACAGCTTATCAATAACATTAAAGCCCATGATAACTCTAGCTAATCTCATCCAACTAATTGTTCAACGTTTCATTAAAAATACATATTTGAACATTTATCATTGTTCTTTATAGCCATGAGATTAATCCAAGATGATATTAGTATGAGCTTAGATTAGAGAATGAATGAAGCAGTGGTGCTAGTCCTTGATAAAATAAACTATTGTTTAATGACTTTTACTCAATTTTACCTAAGACTTAAATGTATAAACACATATCACTATTTCAGACAGTGCGCTAACGTTTCGCTGATATCGGACAAGGTCAATCTACAGTCATCAGACAATATCCGCGATATTCTATCAGAAATTAGCATAGTTGTTGAACTATGAGGCAAGAAAGAAGCAATAGTAACGTGCGGTCTATAAAGGCTTCACACCAAGACAGATTTTCACTCCTAATGGCACTATTCCAAACTAACCATATACATATATGTCGAACAAACGTTCAGAACAAGTAGATTATTGGGAAAAATGTGACATCTAAAGAGTTAAAGGTTTCACTATAGCCATATTGGTAAAACTGCCCTGTCCCTTGATGGTCATGTTTTTTAATCGATTCTGCAAATAAATGGGATATATATTTCGAGCAAGGTTAATATAAGAACAGACAAAAATGTGGCTTTTATAGTGCTTTTCTTTAAGGTTGACCTAATGACTTATTTTTATGGTACTTGACCCAGTTTTGAACTTGGACAATACATATTTGGGACGAAAGTTCTGACAAAGTTACATGAAAATTGGAAAATAAATGCAGCCTCTAAATTTTTCCCCAATGCGTATGTGGACAATGGAAGACTGCCGACATATGCGAACAGAAGATCACAGAGACACTATGAAAATGTTGTGCTCAGGTGAACTAAAAATATAACACATCTTGTACTTTCCTTCATGCAAACATATACCGTTTATTAACCATAATATGTAATAATCCAACCTCATTTATTATCCATATAAATAATCATAAGCAAAAATCTTAAAGTGTGCAACTGCACGTGTCAAACTAAATTTTATTGAAAAGAATGAGTACCCTATAGAGCACGCCTTTTTCAAATGATTAGTTTATGTGAAATTTTTACCATAAAACCTGTCTCTTTTTGCATGTATCCTAAGTTAAACTTACTTCAATAAGATGCTGTAGTGATGACGTCGTACACAATTGTTATTACAGTATTAAATTTAAATTTTGTACACCATTGTCGTTTTTTCACATGTGTATTTGCTAATTGTGTCCCTTATGTGGAATCACACATAACTCTTAGCAACAAAATCAGCACTCACTGACAAACAGTATAAAATGTCCAAAGCATGCCTGTACCTTAAACAATTTATGACAAGCGTCTAGAAAAAAGGCCTTGGCAAACAGTGTAGACCCAGATGAGATGCCGCATGATGTGGCGTCTCATCAGGGTCTGCACTGTTTGCTTAAAGGAATTTTTGTATGAAAAATTCTAAATATTGAAACAAGAGGGCCATGATGGCCCTGCATCGCTCCACTGTTTTTTCTTTGCGAAAAAACGTGTAATGCGCATGGGTTGAAATGTACTCAAGCATGTGACTTTCTCTTTCTATCCCTCGTCCCACTGGGCGCTTAAAGTTGGAAGGATGAGCATTTTTATATATGGAAAAAGTTCCTACCGTGTTAAATAAACAGACAAAAAAGCCCGGGAATTGCTGCACAGGTCCTTTGCTTATAAAGTACGTACATTTATCTCTCCAAAAGATATTGTCGTTCTTTCTATTTCACATATTTTTAAATGCTGAAGATCAAATCTACGCATTTGATTTGAAACAGATTCACAAGACCCATAGGAATCAAAATTCCTTAACCCTTTACCAAACAACACATTTTGGACTTTTCCAATTTGAAAGAGGTTGCAGACGTCAATTGAATTAAAATGGAATATGAAGGAAATGATCAGGTAGGGTAGAAATAATTGTGATAAAAGGAGAAATTGCTCATCAACCCACACATCCCTAAGACCAACAAGCCTGAAAATATTATGATAATCTAAAGATTATTTCTTTATATTTATAAATGTATTTAATTAAGTAATACATTTGATTTTTAAGATCAATTCATAACTAATATTAAGAAAATTATAAAAAATGGTCAGAAATATATATGGATTGTTGAGCAACAAAATCAGCACTCACTGACAAACAGTATAAAATGTCAAAAGCATACCTGTACCTTAAACAATTTATGACTAGCGTCTAGAAAAAAGGCCTTGGCAAACAGTGTAGACCCAGATGAGATGCCGCATGATGTGGCGTCTCATCAGGGTCTGCACTGTTTGCTTAAAGGAATTTTTGTATGAAAAATTCTAAATATAGAAACAAGAGGGCCATGATGGCCATTTCAACAATTCATGATCAGTCACTATTCACAAATGGAACAATGAATCATTAGTTATTAAAAAGCAGCATATACGATAGTTAAGAACATTGCACTTCATTAATTTCAACACCTTCTCTTCGATACAAAGTTTGAGTTTACCGTGCAGTATCATATATTGACTTTCCTTGAAATAATTATGTTCATGGAAGCTGTGTTTTTAAAATCAATAAATATATATTATTAAACTGGTTTTAAAACTATAAAAAAGACATGATATTAACATGTCATCCAAAATATTTTCATCCGAATATATGGTCACTTTCGACATATTTAAATAAAACCCTACTTTTTTCAGTTTATAAGAAAAACATTCATAACACATGTTCTTACTTCAATGCCTTTGTAAGCAGTCACCATCTGACCTAAAATGGCACTAAATGACAGGGTTTTATCTCATGTTTACAAGATGTTGATGTTGTTCTTGGTCACAGCCAAACAGCCGCAGTAATCTCCACTGGTAAAGGTCATATGTTCAGTTTTGTGACCCCCGGGGCCGGGTCAAATTTGAGCCCAGGGGAATAATTTGAACAAATTTGGTAGAGGACTATAAGATATCACTACATACCAAATTAAGTAGCCCTAGGCTCTATAATTAAGAACAAGAAGATTTTCAAAGTTTGCACAAAAAAGGCCTTATTTAAGCACATGTTCATTTTTGTGACCCCTGGGGCAAGGTCAAATTTGTTCCTAGGGGCATAATTTGAACAAACTAAGTAGAGAACTATTAGATGTCACTACCTACCGAATTTGGTAGAAATAGGCCCAATGGTTATGGACAAGAAGATTTTTATAGTTTGCACAAAATGGGCCCGATATAAGCATATGTTCAATTTTGTGACCCCTGGGGAACAGTCAAATTTGATCCCAGGGGCTTAACTTGAACAAACTTGGTAGAGGACTATAAGATGTCATTACATACTAAATTTGGTAGCCCTATGCCATACGGTTATGGACAAGAAGATTTTTAAAGTTTGCACAAAATAGGCCTTATATAAGCAAATATTTTTTTTTTGACCCCCCTGGGCAGGGTAAAAATTTGACTCCAGGGGCATAATTTGAACAAACTTGGTAGAGGATTATTAGATGTCACTACATACCAAATTTGGTAGCCCTAGGCCCAATGGTTATGGACGAGAAGATTTTTAAAGTTTGCACAAAATAGGCCTTATATAAGCAAATTTTCAATTTTTTGACCCCCCCCCCCCCCCCCCCCCCCCCCCCGGGCAGGGTCAAATTTGACCCCAGGGGCATAATTTGAACAAACTTGGTAGAAGACTATAGGATGTCACTACATACCAAATTTGGTAGCACTTGGCCCAATGGTTATGGACAAGAAGATTTTTAAAGTTTTCACAAAGTAGGCCTTATATAAGCATATGTTCAATTTTGTGACCCCCCGAGGCAGGGTCAAATTTGACCCCAGGGGCATAATTTGAACAAACTTGATATAGGACTATAAGATGTCACTACATACAAAATTTGGTAGCCCTAGGCCCAATGGTTATGAACAAGAAGATTTTTAAAGTTTGCACAAAATAGGCCTTATATAAGCAAATTTTCAATTTTTTAAACCCCCGGGGCAGGGTCAAATTTGACCCCAGGGGCATCATTTGAACAAACTTGGTAGAGGTCTATAAGTTGTCACTATATAGCAAATTTGGTAGCCCTAGGCCAATTGGTTATTGACAAGAAGATTTTTAAAGTTTGCACAAAATAGGCCTTATATAAGCAAATTTTCAATTATTATCCCCCCGGGGCAGGGTCAAATTTAACCCCAGGGGCATAATTTGAACAAACTTGGTAGAGGACTATAAGATGTCACTACATGGCAAATTTGGTAGCCCTAGACCCAATAGTAATGGAAAAGAAGATTTTTAAAGTTCGCAGAAAATAGGCCTTACATAAGCAAATTTTCAATTTTTTAACCCCCCGGGGCAGGGTCAAATTTGACCCCAGGGACATTATTTGAACAAACTTGGTAGAGGACAATAAGATGTCACTACATATCAAATTTGGTAGCCCTATGCCATACGGTTATGGACAAGAAGATTTTTAAAGTTTGCACAAATAGGCCTTATATAACCATATTTTCAATGTTTTGACCCCCCGGGGCAGGGTCAAATTTAACCCCAGGGGCATAATTTGAACAAACTTGGTAGAGGACTATAAGATGTCACTACATACCAAATTTGGTAGCCCTAGGCCCAATGGTTACGGACGAGAAGATTTTTAAGGTTTGCACAGAATAGGCCTTATATAAGCAAATTTTCAATTTTTTGACCACCCGGGACAGGGTCAAATTTGACCCCAGGGCATAATTTGAACAAACTTGGTAGAGGACTATAAGATGTCAATACATACCAAATTTGGTAGCCCTAGGCCTAATGGTTATGAACAAGAAGATTTATAAAGTTTGCACAAAATAGGCCTTATATAAGCAAATTTTCAATTTTTTGACCCCCCGGAGCAGGGTCAAATTTGACCCCAGGGGCATAATTTGAACAAATTTGAAAGAGGTTCACCACAGGAACATTCCTGAGAAATTTCATCAGATTTGGACCAGGAGTTTAGGAGAAGAAAATGTTTAAAGAAAAAGTTAACGGACGCACGCACGCACGCACACACAACGGACACAGGACCATGACATAAGCCCCGCTGGCCTTTGGCCAGTGGAGCTAATAAATATACTAGACATCCCTAATTTTGGAAATAAATTGATCCAATTTTGAAGGATGGGAGTGTCCACTAGGCATAAATGGGTTAAACAATTTTCTCTGTACCTTTAACAATTGTGTCACTGTCAGACTCAATGATCACATTAGTACACTGTTCTCATTCCACTGAATGAAAACTTCTAATAAAGCTGTTCACCCTATATGGCTTTTTTCAACATCTTTGGCTATATGAATTACCAGTAAACTTGTGAATTTTGAATTTTAGCACCAATTCAAACTTAATTGGTAAATAATTACTATTGCTTGATTTATAAAATTTGAATAATTGTTGATAAAACTGACACAAAATACTAAAAGTAAAGATACCACTTACATGGATATTACAACATCAAACTATTTGATTCAAAACTTAATAGTTCAATAGCCAAATATCTTTAAACCAACCAATTATTTTTGCAATTGTTGGCAATTTTGAACTGGACTCAGAAAAAAAGGTACTTATGCCATTGAAAATATAACAGAAATGCAACTATAACATGGGCCAAACAGACATCTTATATGGCCATACAACGTGCACGTGATGAAACTGGTCACAATATAATTCTCACAATCTGGTTGCTATACTTACAAACAAATCATTAAACACTATTTTTTTAGAAGAGTCTGGTTCCTGTCGTCCCAAATGGACTGGTTATATAACACTGCCAGATGACCGGTCTGGTCTAGTAGCTATAGATCCAAACGGACTGGTTAAACAACAATTCCAGGTGACCTAGTCTGGTTCCGATCAACCTAAATAGAGCAGTCATATAACAATGTCAAGTGACCTAGTTTGGTTGCCATGGTAACTGCCTCTAAGTAGCCTGCTCCCCGTTACTGGTCCGTCTACTGCTGTTTTCCTTGTCCTCACCTTCAACTCCCAGATCACTTCCATCTACCAGCATTTGCATCTCTGATTGGGTGCTATTTTTAGAGCTGCAAGCCGATTGGTTGATAGTTGATTGGTCCGCTGTGATGTCACCATCTACGTCATCTTCGTCATCATCATCGTCTTGATCTGCGTCCATTAGGAAGATTCGGACTCTTCTTCGAGATGAGAACAGCTGTGTTGGACAAAACAAGAGTCAAGTAGTGGATTTACCTCAAGTTAAAAGGGAAACAGTTGTACCTGCTTAAATTGGCTATATATATAATTTAAATTTTTTTCTCAATCTTTGGCCAATACATTCATTTGAACAACATTTGTTGTAACCTTAAAATTGTGACTATGTGTCATGTGAACTAAACAGTGGGGCATTTTCCAATGGTGTACATTTCGTTTTTGCATTAATGAGTTTTGAGTGTACAAATGAACATAACTTGCAATTGTATAGATCTGTGTTGATTTTCTGGTACCACTTCATCTAGACTTCTGTTCTTGTTATAACTGTTTTGAATTTCTTTTACTAGGAATGTAGATTTCTCTTGTTCTCATTTTCCCTCTTGTCCTGGAGTTTACCAAGTCTACCAAAAAATCGTGTCGTGTTCTGAGAAAACTGGTCATAATGCTTGTGCGTAAAGTGTCAACCCAGATTAGCCTGTGCAGTTTGCACAGGCTAATCAGGGAAAACACTTTTTGACTAAATTGGATTTTTGCTAAGAGGAGACTTCATTTAAACAAAAAATGTCATAAAAGCGGAAAATGTCGTCCCTGATTAGCCTGTGCGGACTGCTGCTCATTTGATGGTTACAAATTTTTGTATTGTATTAATTTATTTAAGGTTAACTGACAATCATTCTGTCACTGACATGATTTACTGTTTTCATTAAACAGTAAGTTTTCTCTAGAAACCATTTAGATGGGCCAGACTGATGAAAAATAGTGAAAATGAGATGGAATATTACTGGGAGCTAAATGTAGCGCATGATTTTGCAAAATATTTCCCATTTTAAATATTTTAAGTTTTTACGTCCATGAATATACATTTAACTCAAGAATGTTTTTTACACATGTTTTTTTATCTTTAAACACCATAGGTGTATATATATATATACAGAAGGCCATAACAACGGATACATGTGATACACAATATTTAATATAAATATTTCCATATCTAATGCTCCTCCATGGATAAATGTGCAGTGTACATGAATTTTAATGAATTGTATTTAAAAGCAGAAACAATTATTGTTCCTTAAAATGGAAACAGGCAATCACACACAACAAAATAGGGCAGAAAATGAAACAAAAAAAGCATTTTCAAAAACACCGGATAAAACTACTTAATTCTACCTTTTAACAGACATAAACAAACACGTATTTATTTAAAATTTCCACACTTCCACATCTGAGCACTGTACATACCACAGTGGCAGTGTGTCGTGTTCCACTGACAGCGAAAGAATGAGCCTTCATATTGGGCAGCCAGCGATACTGAACATCCTCCATGTCACAAACATCTACCACCGGACTGAAATAGAACATAGATTCAGTAAGTCACATACATTTACCACCAGACTGAAATAAAACATGGAGTCAGTGAGTCACATACATCTACCACCGGACTGAAATAAAACATGGAGTCAGTGAGTCACATACATCTACCACCGGACTGAAATAAAACATGGAGTCAGTGAGTCACATACATTTACCACCGGACTGAAATAAAACATGGAGTCAGTGAGTCACATACATTTACCACCGGACTGAAATAAAATATGGAGTCAGTGAGTCACATACATTTACCACCGGACTGAAATAAAACATGGAGTCAGTGAGTCACATACATTTACCACCGGACTGAAATAAAACATGAAGTCAGTGAGTCACATACATTTACCACCGAACTGAAATAAAACATGGAGTCAGTGAGTCACATACATTTACCACCGGACTGAAATAAAACATGGAGTCAGTGAGTCACATACATTTACCACCGGACTGAAATAAAACATGGAGTCAGTGAGTCACATACATTTACCACCGGACTAAAATAAAACATGGAGTCAGTGAGTCACATACATCTACCACCGGACTGAAATAGAACATGGAGTCAGTGAGTCTCTGAAGTCCACAATTAAACTGAAGTAGTAAGTATCACTTGTTTTATTGTATAATCAACAAGCAAATTCGTTGAATTGATATCACCCGGTATTATACTTCTGGACACAAAAGTTTTCTGGACGGATGGACAACGCCAATACGCATCATCCTCTTATCCATATATATAATCATAACAAGTTTCAATAAAATCTGTCAAAGCACTTCCAAGATATGGCTCCGGACACACAAAAAAGATTTTTTTCAAGATACAAAGGGCAATAACTCTGTAATTATCCGATGGTGTACAATGCCATTTGGCAGGAATCATCCTCTTATCCATATATATACTCATACCAAGTTTGAAGGAAATCCCCCAAATTACTTCCAAGATATGGCTCAGGACACAAAAGTGCCGGACGGAAGGATGGAAAAACGGACGGATGGATGGACGGATAACGCCAAAACAATATCGCTCCTCCTATGGCGGGGGATAATAACAACAACATGAGCTTTGTAAGTCACTCACACCTACCGCTCGACAAAATAAGAACATGATCAAGCTAGGTAACAACTGGACTGAAAAAAAAGATGGAATCACTCAGGTATAAGACATGGAATTAGACATTGACACCAAAACACAAATACATCTGGCAATATACTGTAAACATATAGGCTACATGTACATCGTAAAATAATCTGAATACAATTTATCCGTAAAACGGAGCTTATGCAAAGTAGTAATTTAAAAATCCCTTCACCCTTTGGCCAATAGTGGAAATTTGACTTGCAGAGGCTGCCATAATATAGCATTCACACCACTCAAAACTGAATATAATGACCACCAACATAATACTGTCAGATCTTCAAATGCAACTTACCAGTCTCATTAATCGTATGCAAAGTTGTAAAATAAAAATTAAATTAAAAATTTCTCCACCCTTTAACCATTAATGGCTATGGGACTATGCAGAGGCTGCAGAAATATTCAATGAAACCCATGAACATTGAATATAATAGCCTATCACATAAACAGTCAAGAGTATCCCTTTCAGTGCGGGAACCGGATTTTAAAGGCCTTTGCAAACAGTTTGGATCCAGATGAGACGCCACAAAACGTGGCGTCTCATCAGGATCCAAACTGTTTGCTGTTCTGATAGTATTCTTTGAAAAAAATCGAAGAAAATGCTAATTTTAGAAATTCTGCAGACGACATTTTAGCAGACGACAAATTTCCCAGCATGCAAAGGGTTAAAATATCATAACATGTTCTGAATACAAGTAAGCAGTCAAATGGAGCTTATGAAAGTCATTTACCCCCCCTCCCCCTCCTTTGTCTAGTAATGGAAATGGGACTTTTGCAGAGGCTATATTTATAAACCAGTTTCACCCCTGAATACTGAATGTAATGTTTCACCACATAAATATGGTACATTTGCAGGGGCTGCAGTAATATACCAGTTAAACCTTAGACATCTGAAAGTAATTGCAACCCACATGTCAGTGCAGTTGTTCACATCAACGGTGGCTGTGACTTGAGTGCACGGCCCGGTCACCAGGGGACCAAGTGCAAGTTTGACTAGGGCAGGGGTCTGGTCAGCGTTGTCCTCCACCAGCAGGCAGGTCATGTGACCTTCATCATAGTAGGCCACATCCAGCACCCGTAGAGCATCACTCCTGTGGGGTCGGGAAAGTGGATATGGGTGTCAGTGCAGACTGTGCAGGCATACACAGGTAGAAAAGCGAAAACAGCTAATTGGTGGAAGTTAAGAATATGAGGATATTATCCGTATACACAGGTAGATAGGGAAAAAACAGACAACTAATAACCACAAAACTGCTGTTACTGCAAATCTCCTTTATCAATACCTTGCTTTAGTTCTTCGTCTTAAAAGAATCATAGAATCTTAAGAGTGTTTGTCGTTTTTATGAAAGAGATGTTTATCTGTTGCAGAAAAGTAAGATCACATCACTAATTCACTACATGAAAATCTCTTTTTGGTAAACCGGGCTTAATGCATGTGCGTAAAGTGTCGTCCAAGACAACAATTTTCACTTTCAGGTATTTTTTGCTTAAAAGAAAACTATTCTAAGCAAAAAACCAGTTTCAGCTGATCAGCCTTTTTGTACTGCACAAGCTGATCTGGGCGACACTTTTTAAGCACATGCATTAAGCCCAGTTTTCCTAGAAAGCGACTCATCTCTTACCGTTCTGAGTTGGACTCACTGCTGCAGTTGAGGAGTTCAGGTCTCGGTAGCGAACTGAACCTCACAGAGACAATCTTTACTCCACCATCCACACTGCAGCAAACAAAAACACACAGATGTATATGAACACTGAGACTGACACATTTACATTATATCAGATTCATGCTTCTGTGAATGACCAGGCTTCAGATGTAAAACTAAAACTTGTTACAAGAGTGATGAATCCCCCATGTTATAGGAATTATAGAACGAAGGGCCTGCAAGGCCCAAAGTTGCTCACCTGAGGTACAAAAGACTTGACCTGTTCTGTTAAGCCCAAGTTCTCATTAGGACAAATGTTCTGACTAAGTTTCATGAAAAGTGAACAATAAATGTAACTTTCAGATTACTAACACGGTTTTACATAAGCCAAATAAGAAACAAGAGGGCCATGATGGCCCTGTATCGCTCCACTGTTTTTTCTTTGCGAAAAAAACGTGCAATGCGCATGGGTTAAATGTACTCAAGCATGTGACTTTCTCTTTCTATCCCTCGTCCCACTGGGCGTTAAAAGTTGGAAGGGTGAGCATTTTTATATATGGAAAAAGTTACTACCGTGTTAACTAAACAGACTTAAAAGCCCGGGAAAAGTTGCACAGGTCCTTTGCTTATAACGTAGGTACATTTATCTCTCCAAAAGATATTGTCGTTCTTTCTATTTCACATATTTTTAGATGCTGAAGATCAAATCTACGCATTTGATTTGAAACAGATTCACAAGACCCATAGGAATCAAAACGCCTTAACCCTTTACCAAACAACACATTTTGGACTTTCCCAATTTGAAAGTGGTTGCAGACGTCAATTAAATTAAAATGGAATATGAAGGAAATGATCAGGTAGGGTAGAAATAATTGTGATAAAAGGAGAAATTACTCATCAACCCACACATACCTAAGACCAACAGGCCTGAGAATATTATGATAATCTAAAGATTATTTCTTTATATTTATAAATGTATTTAATTAAGTAATACATTTGACTTCTAAGATCAATTCATAACTTATATTAAGAAAATTATAAAATGGTCAGAAATATATATGGATTGTTGAGCAATTAACAATAATATCCACAATTCATGAGTCACGATTCACAAATGGAACAATTAATCATTAGTTAAAAAAAAGCAGCATATACGATAGTTAAGAACATTGCACTTCATTAATTTCAACACCTCCTCTTCAATACAAAGTTTGAGTTTACCGTGCAGTATCATATATTGACTTTTCTTGAAATAATTATGTTCATGGAAGTTGTGTTTTTAAAATCAATAATATATTATTAAACTGGTTTAAACACTACAAAAAAGACATGAAATTAACATGTCATCCAAAATATTTTCATCCGGATATATGGTCACTTTCGACATATTTAAATAAAACCCGACTTTTTTCAGTTTATAAGAAAAACATTCATAACACATGTTCTTACTTCAATGCCTTTGTAAGCAGTCACCATCTGACCTAAAATGGCACTAAATGACAGGGTTTTATCTCATGTTTACAAGATGTTGATGTTGTTGTTGGTCACAGCCAAAGGGCCGCAGTAATCTCCACTGGTAAACGTCATATGTTCAGTTTCGTGACCCCGGGGCCTGGTCAAATTTGAGCCCAGGGGAATAATTTGAACAAATTTGGTAGAGGACTATCAGATATCACTACATACCAAATTTAGTAGCCCTAGGCTCTTTAATTAAGAACATGAAGATTTTTAAAGTTTGCACAAAATAGGCCTTATTTAAGCATATGTTCATTTTTGTGACCCCTGGGGCAAGGTCAAATTTGTTCCCAGGGGCATAATTTGAACAAACTAAGTAGAAAACTATTAGATGTTACTACCTACCGTATTTGGTAAAAATAGACCCAATGGTTATGGACAAGAAGATTTTTATAGTTTGCACAAAATGGGCCCAATATAAGCATATGTTCAATTTTGTGACCCCTGGGGAACGGTCAAATTTTATCCCAGGGGCTTAATTTGAACAAAATTGGTAGAGGACTATAAGATGTCATTACATACCAAATTTGGTAGCCCTATGCCATACGGTTATGGACAAGAAGATTTTTAAAGTTTGCACAAAATAGGCCTTATAGAAGCAAATCTTGGATTTTTTGACCCCCCAGGGCAGGGTCAACTTTGACCCCAGGGGCATAATTTAAACAAACTTGGTAGAGGACTATAAGATGTCACTACATACCACATTTGGTAGCCCTAGGCCCAATGGTTATGGATGAGAATTTTTTTAAAGTTTTCACAAAATAGGCCTTATATAAGCAAATTTTCAATTTTTTGATCCCCCGAGGCAGGGTCAAATTTGACCCCAGGGGCATAATTTGAACAAACTTGGAAGAGGACTATAAGATGTCACTACATACCAAATTTGGTAGACCTTGGCCCAATGGTTATGGACAAGTAGATTTTTAAAGTTTTCACAAAATAGGCCTTATATAAGCAAATGTTCAATTTTTTGACCCCCGGGGCAGGGTCAAATTTATCCCCAGGGGCATAATTTGAACAAACTTGGTAGAGGACTATAAGATGTCACTACATACCACATTTGGTAGCCCTAGGCCTAATGGTTACGGAAAAGTTGATTTTTAAAGTTTGCACAAAATAGGCCTTATATAACCAAATTTTCAATTTTTACCCCCACCCCCCCCCCCTTGGGCAGGGTCAAATTTGACCCAGGGGCATAATTTGAACAAACTTGGTAGAGGACTATAAGATGTCACTACATAGAAAATTTGGTAGCCCTAGGCCCAATGGTTATGGACAAGTAGATTTTTAAAGTTTTCACAAAATAGGCCTTATATAAGCAAATTTTCAATTTTTTGATCCCCCGAGGCAGGGTCAAATTTGACCCCAGGGGCATAATTTGAACAAACTTGGTAGAGGACTATAAGATGTCACTACATACCAAATTTGGTAGCCCTACGCCCAATGGTTATGGACAAGAAGATTTTTAAAGTTTGCACAAAATAGGCCTTATATAAGCAAATTTTCAATTTTTTGACCCCCCCCCCCCCCCCGGGCAGGGTCAAATTTAACCCCAGGGGCATAATTTGAACAAACTTGGTAGAGGACTATAAGATGTCACTACATAGCAAATTTGGTAGCCCTAGGCCACATGGTTATGGACAAGAAGATTTTTAAAGTTTGCAAAAAATAGGCCTTATATAAGCAAATTTTCAATTTTTTGACCCCCGGTGCAGGGTCAAATTTGACCCCAGGGGAATAATTTGAACAAACTTGGTAGAGGACTATAAGATGTCAATACATACCAAATTTGGTAGCCCTAGGCCCAATGGTTATGGACAAGAAGATTTATCAAGTTTGCAAAAAATAGGCCTTATATAAGCAAATTTTCAATTTTTTGACCTCCGGGGCAGGTTCAAATTTGACCCCAGGGGCATAATTTGAACAAATTTGAAAGAGGTTCACCACAGGAACATTCCTGATAAATTTCATCAGAATTGGACCAGTAGTTTAGGAGAAAAAGATGTTTTAAAAAAAAGTTAACGCACGGACGCACACACGACGGACACTGGACCATGACATAAGCCCCACTGACCTTTGGCCAGTGGAGCTAAAAATGCCCTACCTCCTGGCAGCCATGTTTTTCCACAAATAGGAACCATTTTCAAACTCATCCAAGATATCATCAGAACAATTGTTCTGACCAAGTTTCATGCAGAAAGGACAATAAATGTGATTTTTAGAGTGTTAGCAAGTTTTTACTATAGCCATATATTAAGAGAAAATTACCCGCCACATGGCAGCTATGTTTCTCAACCAACCAGAACCATTTTCGAACTCCACCAAGATATCTTTAGGACAAAGTTCTGACCAAGTTTCATGAAGATCGGACAATAAATGTGGCATCTAGAGTGTGAACAAGGTTTAACAATAGCCATATAAGAAAAAATGACCTGCCCCCTATAAGCGGCCATGTTTTTCAACAAGTGAAGTCAAGTCAATTTTATTGGCAAGTACATAGCAAAACAACATACATAGGACATGTAAGACGTAAGACAATGACCAGCACCATTTTCAAACTCCTCCAAGATATCATTAGAACAAATGTTTTGATCAAGTTTCATGAAGATCGGACAATGATTGTGGCCTCTAGAGTGTCAACAAGGTTTAACTATATAAGGAAAAATGCCCTGCCCCCTGGCAGCCATGATTTTTAACCAATCTGAATCATTTTCAAACTTGTCACATATATCAATGGGACAAATCTTCTTACCAAGTTTCATGAAGATCTGACAATAAATGTGGCATCTCGGTGTTAACAAGGTTTTTCTATCTCCATATAAGGAAAAATACACACCCCCCCCACCCCCAATCCCCGGTTGCCATGTTTTTCAACCAACCAAAACCATTTTCGAACTAGTCAAAGCTATCATTGGAAAAAACCTTCTGGCCAAGTTTCATGAAGCTCAGACAATAAATGTGGCTTCTAAAGTATTAACAAGGTTTTTCTATAGCCATATAAGGAAAAATGCCACGCCCGCTGGGGTCTATGTTTTTAACCTACTTGAACCATTTAACAAGAGGGCCTGAAAGGCCCAAAGTCGCTCACCTGATATAACAAGATATTATTGGGACAAATCTTCTGACCAAGTTTCATGAAGATCAGAAAATAAATGTGGCCTCTAGAGTGTTAACAAGGTTTTACTATAGACATATAAGGAAAAATGCCCCGTCCCTTGGCAGCCATGTTTTTCAACCAACCGGCATCATTTTCTAAATCGTCCAAGATTTTATTGGGATGAAACTTCTGACCAAGTTTCATGAAGATTGGACAATAAATGTGGACTCTAGAGTGTTAACAAGATTTTACTATAGTCATATATAGCAATATTAGGAAAAATGCCCCGCACCTTGGCAGCCATGTTTTTCAAGCTAATGTAACCATTTTGAACTCATCCAAGATATCACTGAGACAAATCTTTTGACTAAGTTTCATGAAGATCGGACAATAAATGTGCCCTCAAGAGTGTTAACAAGGCAAATATTTACGCCGCATGACACCAACAGACAAAAGGTGATCACAAAAGCTTGTGCTCATGTGAGCAAAAAATAAAATGTTGAACAAGAGATGGCAAGAGACAACCTGCTTGACAACTCTTCTGCTGTGATAGTATTATGTATGTTTTCTGTCATTTACCTTATTTAATCAACACAAAGACATATTTAACATTGACTTCCTGCAAAAGTAAACGACAGTAAAAATTCTAAGACACTTGCATCGCTCAAAAATGTATCACAGAAAATGCTTAACCCTTTCAGTGCGGGAACCGGATTTTAAAGGCCTTTGCAAACAGTTTGGATCCAGATGAGACGCCACAAAACGTGGCGTCTCATCAGGATCCAAACTGTTTGCTGTTCTGATAGTATTCTTTGAAAAAAATCGAAGAAAATGCTAATTTTAGAAATTCTGCAGACGACATTTTAGCAGACGACAAATTTCCCAGCATGCAAAGGGTTAAGATAGGACATGTTCAATGGGAATCTTGACCTGATTTTTCAAAGTACCGAAAAGAAACATAATTATTTTTGCTTTTTTGCAGTTAAGAGTTGTAGATGTCGTTCTGTGAATATGCATAATATTCTCTTAACATGTGTGAAGTTCAAATATGTAGTAGTTACAGAGATATGTACTGGCAGCACATAATTCTTCATCTAAATTTCAACTTGCATGTTTATTTTACGCAGTATGGGTAATCCTGCTAAAAAGCTAGTCACTGATATAGGTCTTAGTAAGTCAATGTTCTTTAACCCTTTCCCACTCAGAAGCAAAATGAAAATGCCTATGTACAAACAGCATAAAACCAGAACAGCATCCAAGTAACTCGCAGTCTGTTCAGGTTTTATGCTGAAAGGCAATCAATTGCAAACTACCGAAAACAAGACTATTGTCAAGCAATATGGTCCCCTACCATTTAAACTCCACCATTGTCAGATTTTTTTAAATTTTATTTGTTGCCATTGCAACCAGAATTTTGGACGTAGGAACAAAACAAGAGCTGTGTTCGTGAAACACAATGTCCCCTAATGCGCCGCTTTGAAGCCATATATTTGACCTTTGACCTTGAAGGATGACCTTGACCTTTCACCACTCAAAATGTGCAGCTCCATGAGATACGCATCATGCCAAATATGGAGTTGCTATCTCCAATATTGCAAAATTTGACCTTTGACCTTGAAGGATGACCTTGACCTTTCACCACTCAAAATGTGCAGCTCCATGAGATACCCATGCATGCCAAATATCGAGTTGCTATCTTCAATATTGCAAAATTTGACCTTGAAGGATGACCTTGACCTTTTACCACTCAAAATGTGCAGCTCCATGAGATACGCATGCATGCCAAATATCCAGTTGCTATCTTAAATATTGCAAAATTTGACCTTTGATCTTGACCTTTGACCTTGAAGGATGACATTGACCTTTCACCACTCAAAATGTGCAGCTCCACGAGATACCCATGCATGCCAAATATCAAGTTGCTATCTTCAATATTGCAAAAGTTATGGGCAATGTTAATGTTTTCGGACGGACAGACGGACGAACTGACAGATGGACAGACTGACTGACGAACAGACAGACGGACGGACGGACTGACGGACAGTTCAAAAACTATATGCCACCCTTTAGGGGCATAAAAAAGTTATGGTGAATGTTCAAGTTTTAAGATGGACGGACAGATGCCATATATTTGACCTTTGACCTTGAAGGATGACCTTCACCTTTCACCTTTCAAAATGTGCAACTCCATGAGATACACATGCATGCCAAATATCAAGTTGCTATCTTCAATATTGAAAAAGTGATGGCCAATGTTAAAGTTTTCGGACGGACGGACAGACGCCATATATTTGGCATTTGACCTTGAAGGATGACCTTGACCTTTACCTTTCACCACTCAAAATGTGCAGCTCCATGAGATACACATGCATGCCAAATATCAAGTTGCTATCTTCAGTATTGAATAATATTATCTCCCTTTAAAGCTTATTTCTTCCCTTGGGTTTATATTTTCGACCTTAGACCTTGAAGATGACATTGACCTCTTACCACAATGTGTTTGTCAGAAACACAATGCCCCCTACTGCGCCACTTTGATTTATTTAAAAAAAGTTATCATTTGGCAGGTACAGATAAATATCTCCATTTAAAGCTTATTACTTCCCTTGGATTTGTATTTTCGACTCTAGACCTTAAAGGATGATCTGACCTTGAAATTTTACCACTCAAAATGTGCAGCTCCATGAGATACACGTGCATGCCAAATATCAAGTTGCTATCTTCAATATTGCAAAAGTTATGGCCAATGTTAAAGTTATCGAACGGAATCACGGACTGACAGACAGACAGACAGACGGACTGACAGTTCAACTGCTACATGCCACCCTACCAGGGGCATAATAAAATGACATGCATAATCTCCATACTGCCATCTATCCATGTTTCAAGTTTTATGAAAAAATATGAAGAACTTTTAAAGTTATCGCAGGATCCAGAAACGTGTGACAGACAGACAGACTGACTGACTGACACACAGAGCGCAAACCATAAGTCTCCTCCGGTTTCACCAGTAGGGGACAATAAGTGTGCATAAGTGGAGTTTAACCGTTCTATTTATATAAAGAAATGCTGTATATTAAAGGTAATAAGTAAGTAACTTTAATGGCAAAATTGATATCTCCATTGTCATATGTTTGCTTAAATTTAATACACATTTATAACTTTTACTATCATTTTGTTTAGACAAAACATTTCTCAGGCACTTCACAGATACATTTTGTAAAAGGTCAAACATAAGAACATGTTAATCGGCGCGTAGGAATACGTACTTACGTTAGAACGCGGTCACGCGAGGTACTGCTGGAGATCAACTAGTTTATTCGATCATGCTTTATTGGGTCTATGTTTTCAATAGAAGAAGGATAAAACAAGAGATGTGTTTGTCAGAAACACTTGTCCCATACTGCGCTGCTTTGAAGCCATATTTTACCTTTGACCTTGAAGGATGACCTTGACCTTTCACCACTCAAAATGTGCAGCTCCATGATATACACATGCATGCCAAATATCAAGTTGCTATCTTCAATATTGCAAAAAATATGGCAAATGTTAAAGTTAGAGGCAAACAAACACACAAACCAACAGACAGGGCAAAAACAATATGTCCCCCACTATAGTGGTGGGGGACATAAAAAATTGTAGCCTCTAGGGTGTGAATAAGGTAACTTTTGCTCACCAATGGACATAAACATGGACTTTCTAAGTCCTCCTGAACGATTTCTGGGACCAGTTTAGAAAGTATCGCTGGAAGCAGTTGGTAGAACACGGATCACAAATTTAACACAATTTTCGTCTATTTCAGTCACCCAATCGGATTGTCATGTATTCTTAACATCCATGAAATGTTCTGACCAAACCATTTTCAAACCACACATTAGTGTAAAAAGATAACAAGAGTGCCAAACTGTCACAAGATACGCCCGTTAGAAGGTTTTGGACACCATGCTCAATGCTTGAAATGCACTAAGTGACCTCAAGACCTAGTTATTGACTTGGCATGACCCATATTTGAACTTGACCTAGATATCATTTAGATGTAACATCTGACTAAATTTGGTGAAGATCAGATGAAAACTACTTCAATTAGAGAGCGGACACCATGCTAAATGCTTTAAATGCACCATGTGACCTCGTTTTTGACCGGGCATGACCCATATTCGAACTTGACCTACATATCATCTAGACACAACTTGTAACCAAATTAGGTGAAGATCAGATGAAAACTACTTCAATTAGAGAGCGGACACCATGCTAAATGCTTGAAATGCACTAAGTAACCTCGTGACCTAGTTTTTGACCCGGCATGACCCATATTTAAACCTGACCTACATATCATATAGACACAACTTTTGACCAAATTTGGTGAAGATCGGGTGAAAACTACTTCATTTAGAGAGCGGACACCATGAAATCCTTGAAATGCACTAAGTGACCCCATGACCTAGTTTTTGACCCGGCATGACCCATATTCCAACTTGGCCTAGATATTGTCTAGACTCAACTTCTGAGCAAGTTTGGTGAAGATCGGATGAAAACTATTTGAATTAGAGTCCGGACAAAGTGGCGCCGTTGAAAATGCACTAATTGACCCTATGACCTAGTTTTTGACCCGGCATGACCCATATTCGAACTTGGCCTATATATCAACTAGATGCAACTGCTGACCAAGTTTGGTGAAGATCGGATGAATACAATTTGAAATAGAGTCCGGACAAAGTGGCCCCTTTGAAAATGCACTTATTGACCCTATGACCTAGTTTTTGACCCGGCATGACCCATATTCGAACTTGGCCTAGATATCAACTAGATGCAACTGCTGACCAAGTTTGGTGAAGATCGGATGAATACAATTTGAATTAGAGTCCGGACAAAGTGATGCCTTCCGCCCGCCGCCCGCCGTCCGCCCGCCGCCAAGGGGTTTCACATAATACGTCCCGTATTTTATACGGGCGTATAAAAATTATACTACGGGAATGCACATCATATGTGTCCTCACATGCCTTATTATGAGTGTATTTCTTCACCATCGAAATATATCATATTTTTATATTTGATTGACACGCAGTTTTCTTTGAACACATTTAAATCACACTTTCATAGCCGCGTCATGCAGAAATGGGTCTCATGTGTTTCAGCCAGCGTATCTTAAGCCCTACCTGTGCATTTGAGCAGTCTGGTCAGAGGCAATGCTGTTCGCTATGAAATCACTCAATGTGTTATGGTCTCATTATGTATCTCCTGACCAGACTGAGCAATTGACAGGCTGAGTGGGCTCTATATATGATGGGCACATATGAAATAAGACCCATTTCCGCATGACAAGGGTCGAAGAATCTCATTGCGAATTGTAAATGGCACATTTTAGCACAATACTTTTCGATTCAAAATTGAATTCGAAATAGCAAACTGGCAAACAAGGGCAGCCTATCCAGGCGTTCAGGAACGATTTCCATACGTGCTGACAGAGTACCGCAAACATTTGTGGTTGGATCATAAACGCTTTTCCTTTTATCATGACACTATACTATTTCGGTAGTGTTTGTTTTCTCATCTTGAAAGCATAACTGTGTTTATTGATAGTCAATTATAATTCCCCAGAGGATATAGTGAATGAGTACTGACCCTGAAGTTTTATGAATTTTGTACTATAAATGTGACTTCTAGAGTGCTAACCATCTTTTCGTTTAATTTGACCAAATTACATGTACTTTTTGACCTCACATGACCCAGTTTCAAACTCGGCCAAGCTATTATATCTTCAGACCTACTTTCATGATGATTAAGCAATGAATTAAGAATGAAAGATTCTAAGGTAAATGATGATGACTGACAACACATGATATACAATGCAGGGACAAAAGGCGACCACAAAAGCTCAACATGAGCACATTTAGCTCAGGTTATCTGAACTCTTAAAGGTGGACAAGTGTAATATGTTACATGATAAATATTTCACCTTCCTGCTTTTATTTCTAAGATTTGTTTATGTTACCTATATAAGTCTACATTACTTGCGAGACCCTTTGGTGTTACCAGTTTTGACCCCAGGGGTATGATTTGCCTGACATTTATATAGAACCACCAGATGATGTTTCACACCAAATATTAACATACCGTACATACACAAATATAATACGCACTTTTTTACCTGCCGAATTTATCTTCAGGTAGGGGGTGCGTATTATATACGAATGTAGAGCAGAACAAAATTTTTCCTGTGAAATTTTCAACTGAATCGTTGTTATTTGCTGCGTGTCAGCCATTTTGAATTACACCATTACATCAAAGGGGGGCAACAGGGCTCCAGCTGTCATTTGTCATTTGAGCCATTTGCAAAAATATTGAGAATTTGGCTCAAGAAAAATCTTATTTGTGAAAATGCGAAAATCTAGTAAATTTCGTTGAAAACATCCGCCATTTTAATCCTGACTGGTTTTCTATATATTGGTCTCTTTGTTTCAATGAAAGTGTTTGCAATTCAAACAGTAAACAAAACCCGGTCTGTACACGATTAGACATCGCTTGACCCAATTGTTATTGAAGTGAACATAGAAGCTGGCCAATCAATATTGAGCTCACTTACACATGACATAACGCTGTTGAATGAAACGTGAGAACGGGTGGAGCTATGGGATAATATTGGGTCATTCATGCGCAGACACTGTATACTTAGAATACACAGTTAATATCGCCGTCTGCCTACAAAATAGCAGCCCGTCGCAAAGTCGTATAAAGAGATAAGCAAATGAAAAAAAACAACGTGACAATACCCGTAAATGAATATTTCTAATCTGACCACTTTTTCTCTTTCTACCGAATATTTACTGATCTGAATTAAAGAGTGATAATTAAACAATGATTTATATGGCGCTAATATTACACCTTTCTGCCGATTGCTGAATGAAATTGAAAGGTGATAATCAATTAATTAGTTTTTTACTCCCAAACCATCCTTAACGACAGCAGTGTATTTTAATTAAAGGGATACTAGAACAACACGAGTGGTTTAATTGCATTTAAAGTTTAATTAAAGTATGGAGTTTGTAATACTTCGGAAGAGTAATTCATCTAGTCTACTATAAAAACGGAAGTAACCACTTTGTCTACTGATTTTTTATTATTATTATTATCGTCTTGAATATTGTCAAATGCAATTAAATGTTATAAAAAACAGCGTCTCTGTTTCTTTCTTTTGCAATTATGACTGCTTGACCCTGGTGTCAGCAGGTGGCCTGTGTGTTATCGGTAACAATCAACGGCAGGGATCATATTTTCCCGCAACATCAATCGGTCCGGATATAAATGGGGAAAAAGTATCCGAAAATTTATGTCCGAAATCATGACAAATTACGTTAAAATATATACCATTGATTTTGCTATTTATGAAGGTGGTATAATAAATGTACAAGTAAAATTCCCTTAGGCATTTTTAAAACGGAGCATACGAGTTTTATCAACTAGTTTTATCATTTTTATTTCATTGTTGTTTCGCGTGCTGTTTTATCAGACTTTTTCATCGTTGTCAATATTATTAATCTGTGTAAGTCTATACCGATGTTTTAAATCGTTGTCGACTCGACAATTCATGCACTGAACCAAACAAATGTCTGTGCGTAGGTTGGCTACTGACCATAACAAAACCAAATAATTACGAAATAATTTGTTTACGTTATATTTTGTAGTCAAATAACCCACGGCCAATAGTTTAGATGCGTAGGGATTAAATCATGGGAGCGAAGCATTTGAAACCACGCATCTAATTTTCCGGTCGTGGGTTATTCAACAGCAAACTATAAAGTACACGAATTATTTTGATTCTAACACGGTTTTACTAAAGATTTATACAATGTATTTTATTTTTCTTGTGTACTATTTTATGTGAAGTTCCGCCCATAAAAATAACTTTCGGCTGTTTTGTCGCTCAGATCTGCGACTTTCATTCGTAATTATATTACCGGATTATTACGCGGGTGAAAAATGCATCAGCATGTTTTGTTTAGTTACAGCGCGTGCTTTCAGACGCGTCTTTTCGGATGCGTCTTTAATCCGCTTTTCACAAGTTTTTTATTCTTGTTCTGACGTGCAATAAACCGGTCCTGACCGGTTTAGAGACTGCAGCGAATGGTTTATCACACCTAATCGAGATAAGAATGTCATTAGGGTGTGTTAGCATGTACACTGTGTAATCGATTTCATGACATGGGAATTTTAGAAAACAGTATCGGACAGACTGTTTGGGATTTTCAATCGGTCTTTCATGACCCCAATCGGTCTAGGACCGACAACACCGAAAAAAATATGATCCCTGATCAACGGTAATATAAACAATAGACGGAGATATTTATTATGCAATCGTCATGACAACGGCCAGGTTTTTTTTTTTACTAAGAAAGTGACGCCGATATTCGGCGTCTTCCCCTACCAGAATTTTTCCCCTCAAAATACAATTTCCCCACCAAAAATATCATTTTTCACCAAATTATAATATTTTCTCTCAAAGAAATGTTTATTTTTCCTTTGGGCATTCGACAATTATCCAATTTGCACCATGTACAACGATCTCTCCAGACGAACACAAAAAATCTGGGAATCCCAGTTATTCTAAATATAGCTCATGTAAACTGGGCAACTAATCGTAATAATCATGTGAATTTTTTACTGGATACCGGTCTTGCGCGAGAAGGGTGTTTTGTCAATTAATTACCGGAAACCAGTCGAATATTCATCCGGGCTATGTGCAAGCCAAGATATAAACGTGAAAACAGAAGAAATGTCTCACAATTGGCGTTCTTACACAAACAAAATAAAACATTCGGACTCGGAAGATACTGAACGCATCGAGGCATTTTTAAAGAAAGAATCATTGAAAACCGTTCTAACCCAGCAGGATTCTGAGGTAATCAACATCGAAAATTGTGAAAGTGAAAGTAGACAATCGGCAGCTGCCGCTCCTTTCCCTTCCAATACTGTAGCAGATCAAGATTGTCAACCCATTCATCATGAAATTGAAATCACAAAATTGACAACGTCCCCCGGCCCCAGTACAGAAATATAGTTGAAAACATTTCCCATTATTAGATCTACACCTGCAACTTTATTAAGGACTTTGACTTAAATACGTGTTAAATGTGTTTACGAACAAAAAGGACAGAGACAAGCCTCTTTTGATGAGTTATAGACATTGAAATGAACAGTTTTTATTTTTCCCCTAATATGTCTCTTTCGCACTCTTTTTTCCCCTTTCACCCAGCGTCCAACGTCTTCCCCTTTCTCTAAAAAAAAACCCTGACGGCAAAACAGATGGTTGATAACGCAAAATTGATTTTCCATTTTCACAACACAAAAATATATTAACACAGTTTTTCGGAAATGGCAAATAATGGACACTAATTTTTTTAGTGCGTATTTTACTCGGACTTTCAATTTTTACCGATACATTTGGACCAAACTTGGGGGGTGCGTATTATACACTAGGGCGTATTATATTCGCATATTTACGGTAAGTGTTAGCAAGGGTTCACTATAGCCATATACAAAATACAAACACTGACCCGCCCCTTGGGGGCTATTATTTCAACAGACCAGAACCATTTTTTAAGCTAAGATATCATTAAAACAAATATTTTTACCAAGTTAAACAAAGATTTGACAATTAATGTGACTTCAAGACTATAAACAAGGTTTAAATTTAGCCATATAAGCACAACTGCGAGACCCCTCGCGGCCATTTTTTTAATGAACCGAAACCATTTTTGAACTCATCAAAGATTTCATACAAAACCAGCATTTTACTTATTTTCATGAAGATTGGACTATCAATGTGACTTCTAGAGTATTAACAAGGTTTCATCATAACAATATAATAATAACAAGAGGTGTGTTCGTCAGAAACACAAAGCCCCCTATTGCGCCGCTTTGAAAATTTTTTTTTTTTTTTTTTTGACTTTTGACCTTGAAGGATGACCTTGAGACCTTGACCTTGAACTTCCACCACTCAAAATGTGCAGCTTCATGAGAACGCCAATTTGAATTTTTTTTTTTTTTTTTTTTGGACCTTTGACCTTGAAGGATGACCTTGACCTTGAACTTCCACCACTCAAAATGTGCAGCTTCATGAGATACACATGCATGCCAAATATCAAGTTGCTATCTTCAATATTGAAAAAGGTATGGCCAATGTTAAAGTTTTCGGATGGACAGACGCCATATATTTGACATTTGACCTTGAAGGATGACCTTGACCTTCACCTTTCACCACTTAAAATGTTCAGCTCCATGAGATACACATGCATGCCAAATATCAAGTTGCTATCTTCAATAGTGAAAAAGTTATGGCCAATGTTAAAGTTTTTGGACGGACGGACAGACGCCATATATTAGACATTTGACCTTGAAGGATGACCTTGACCTTCACCTTTCACCACTCAAAATGTGCAGCTCAGTGAGATGCAGATGCATGCCAAATATCGAGTTGCTATCTTCAATATTGAAAAAGTTATGGCTATTGTTAAAGTTTTCGGACGGACAGACGCCATATATTTGACATTTTACCTTGAAGGATGACCTTGACCTTCACCTTTCACCACTCAAAATGTTCAGCTCCATGAGATACACATGCATGCCAAATATCAAGTTGCTATCTTCAATAGTGAAAAAGTTATGACCAATGTTAAAGTTTTTGGACGGACAGACGCCATATATTAGACATTTGACCTTGAAGGATGACCTTGACCTTCACCTTTCACCACTCAAAATGTGCAGCTCCGTGAGATGCACATGCATGCCAAATATCAAGTTGCTATCTTCAATATTGAAAAAGTTATGGCCATTAAAGTTTTCGGACGGACGGACAGACAGACTGACATACACACATACTGACGGACAGTTCAACTGCTATATGCCACCCTACCGTGGTTAAAAAAATTGACCAGCCCCCTGGCGGCCATGTTTTGTTTACAGACCGCAACCATTTTCAAACTCAACTGAGATATGAACAAATGTTTTTATTGAATTTCAAACAGACTATACAATAATATGACTTATAGTGTTTTTACTAAAGACATACAAGGGACATGAAAACTGCTCTCCCCCTGGCCTTCATGTCCTTAAATGAATCGGAACCATTTTTAAACTAAGCTGTTATATCATTAGAACAAATGTATCAACCACATGTCAAGATGATTAAACTATAAATGTGTATTCTATGGTGTTAACAAGGTTCTACTACAGCTATTTAAGACAATCGGCCCAGTCCACTAGTCTCCATACATTTCAACGAAACGAAATCCTATTCAGACTCAGCTGAGATATCATTAACATTTATGATTTTACCCCTTTTCCTGAAGATTGGAAATAAATGAAAGGTCAAGCTTATTCTATAATTTTAGTTAGTGTCCTAGTTTATGACCTCATGTAAAAAAGTTTCAAATATGGCCAAGATTTCATGAGGACAAATCTTCTGACCAAGGTTCATGAAGATCGGACAATAAATGTGGTTTGTGGAGTGGAACCAGGAAAATATTGTCAACGCACGACAGACAATGCACGACGTACAAAAAGCAATCACAAAATCTTACCATGAGAATATGCTCAGGTTGATAAACAACAAAGTCGTATTAAGTCATAAACTGTTAAACTTAACAAGAGCTGTCAAAAGACATCACGCTTGACTTTTCGAGTGCTTGACAGCATAACGTAAGCTATCATGGGGAATTCTTCATATGCAATAAGGTCAAGGTAATATAGTCATATTCTAACTGGAAGAGGACCATAACTGAAACAAACTTATCACTAATGTTTTAAAGAAGTGGGACATTATAGACGATTCTGAGTTCATTTTTTTTCCACAATCTATTGAACATTTTTAAAAACATGAAACAAACTAATAAGATTATATTTCAAGTTTGATAGCAATAGCTTGGGTGATATGGTTGGACTGTCTTTCAAAAATAATTTTTTTTTTAATTTTTTTTTTTGCCATGTTTCAAAAAAAAATATCTTTTTGTGTGGGGGGAAAGTGGAGAGGGGGAATAATGTAGGGGCGTGGTCATTAAGATCATTAGATATTTTAAAAATAAGAAAAAACAAGAGCTGTGTTCATGAAACACAATGCACCATACTGAGCCGCTTTGAAGCCATATATTTGATCTTTGACCTTGAAAGATGACCTTGACCTTTCACCACTCAAAATGTGAAGCTTCATGAGATATGCATGCATGCCAAATATGGAGTTGCTATCTTCAATATTGCAACATTTGACCTTTAATCTTTGGTCTTGAAGGATGATCTTGACCATTTACCATTCACCACTCAAAATGTGCAGCTCCAAGAGATACACATGCATGCCAAATATCGAGTTGCCATCTTCAATATTGCAAAATTTGACCTTGACCTTGAAGGAGGACCTTGACCTTTTACCACTCAAAATGTGCAGGTCTATGAGATACCCATGCATGCCAAATATCGAGTTGCTTTCTTCAATATTGCAAAATTTGACCTTTGACCTTGAAGAATGACCTTGACCTTTCACCACTCAAAATGTGCAGCTCCATGAGATACGCTTGCATGCCAAATATTGAGTTGCTATCTTCAATATTGCAAAATTTGACCTTTGACCTTGAAGAATGACCTTGACCTTTCACCACTCAAAATGTGCAGCTCCATGAGATACGCATGCATGCCAAATATCGAGTTGCTTTCTTCAATATTGCAAAATTTGACCTTTGACCTTGAAGAATGACCTTGACCTTTCACCACTCAAAATGTGCAGCTCCATGAGATACGCTTGCATGCCAAATATTGAGTTGCTATCTTCAATATTGCAAAATTTGACCTTTGACCTTGATGGATAACCTTGACCTTTGACCACTCAAAATGTGCAGCTCCATGAGATATCCATGCATGCCAAATATCGAGTTGCTACCTTCAATATTGCAAACTTTGACCTTTGACTTTGAAGGATGACCTTGACTTTTCACCACTCAAAATGTGCAGCTCCATGAGATACACATGCATGCCAAATATCAAGTTGCTATCTTCAATATTGCAAAAGTTATGACCTCCCCCCAAGGGGGGGAGGTTTGGGTGGAGTCCATTGTGGTATGTCAGGTAAGTGTTGTTTTGTCAAAATATGGATCAAATCTGATCCTAAATAAACAAGAGGGCCAAGATGGCCCTAGTTCGCTCACCTGAGAGGAGTCGGTTCATTCAATCTTTACCTAATGTCAAACATGACCTAGATATTGACCAGACAAACATCCTGGTCAAGTTTCATCATTATTGAACCAAAACTCTGGCGTAGGGAGTGTTTTTGTTTTTGTAAGATTTGAAATGGTGACCTATATTTTGAGTTGACCCCCCTTACCAAACATCAAACTTTGCTTACAAGGATTTTGTATAATATAATGAAAATTTGGACAATCTAAGGGCAATAATTATGGCATTAATTATGTGATTTTGCTCATCATCAAATTTGACCGAGATCTTTCAGCAACTTTGATAAAGAATGCTTGAGAAATGTGAATGCTAGAGTGTTTACAAACCAAATTTGGACGGACGACAGCAGACAAAGACCAATCCTAAAACCTCACCTGAGCAATCAGGTGAGCTAAAAAGTGTTTCACCGATCTGAGCCATTTTCCAACTTGTCCAAGAAATCAATAAAACCAATGTAAGTTTCACGATGATTAGGCAAAAAATGTGACTTCTATAGTGTTCGATCACAAGGTTTCTCTCTATATAGTCACATAAGGAAAACTGCCCCAACCCCTGGCAGCCATGTTTATTGACCCATCGGACCATTTGCAAACTCAACTGAGATATATATAAAACAAATCTATTCACCAAGTTTCATGATGAATGGGCAAAAAATTTGACTTCTAGTGTGTTCACAAGCTTTTTTTTACTATATAAATATAAGAAAACTGCCCCCCCCCCCCCGGTAGCCATGTTATTCAACTGACCGGAACCATTTTCCAACTCAACTCTCGTATCAAGGAAACAAATGTTCTGTCTAAATTTCATGAAAATTGGGCAAAAAATGTGACTTCTAGAGTGTTCACATGTTTTCACTATATACATATAGAGAAAAATGCCCCGCCCACTGGCGGCCATGTTTTTTCACCGATCTGGACCAATTTCAAACTCGTCTAACATATCAATAAAACCAGTGTTTTGATTAACTTTCATGATGATTGGGCAAAAATTGTGACTTCTAGAGTGTTTACAAGGTTTCTCTATAGCCATATAAGGAAAACTGCCCCGCCCACTGGCGGCCATGTTTTTAAATGGACCGGAACCACTTTTGAACTCAACCAACATATCATTAAGACATATAGACAAAGTTACATGAAGATTGGGCATTAATTGTGACTTCTACAGTGTTTACAAGCTTTTTCTTTTTTTTGACCTAGTTTTTGACCCGGCACAACCCAGTTTCGAACTCAACCGAGTTTTCATTGGGACGAAGCTTCTGACCAAGTTTCATGAAGATCGGACAATAAATGTGGCCTCTAGAGTGTTTACGAACAAATGTTTACGGACGGACGGACGACGGACAAAGACCGGTCACAAAAGCTCACCTGAGCAATCAGGTGAGCTAAAATGTTATGGCAATTTAAGAAAAATTTACTTATTTGACCTTGAGATTCAAGGTCATTCAAAGGTCAAGGTCAAATTCAACTTGCCAGGTACAGTACCTTCATGATAGTAATACTTAAGAAGTAAAGTGCATCTAAACACAAAGTTTAACAAAATATTCAAAGTTACTTAGTAAAAAAAGGGCCATAATTCCGTCAAAATGCCAACCAGAGTTATGCAACTTGTCCTATACAGTCCCCATATGATAGTTAGCGAGAGTTCAAAGTCTGAAAGCAATAGCTATGATACTTTAGGAGTAAAATGGACCAAAACACAAAACTTAACCAAATTTTCAATTTTCTAAGTATAAAAGGGGCCATAATTCTGTCAAAATTCCAGTCAGAGGCACATAACTTTGCCTGCACAGTCCCCTTATGATAGTTAGTAAGTGTTGCAAGTAAAATGGACCCAAACACAAAACTTAACCAAATTTTCAATTTTCTAAGTATAAAAAGGGGCATAACTCTAAAAATAATGCTGACAGAGTTATGCAACTTAACATGCACAATTGTCTCGTTGCCAAAAAGAAGTATTCCAAGTTTGAGTTAATTATCTTTGATAGTGTTAAAGTTATTAAACTTTATAAAAAACTTTAACCAATGGCGACGCCGACGCCGGGGCGAGTAGAATACCTGTCATTTTTCTTCGAAAAGTCTAGCTAAAAAATACATGCAATTAAGCTATAACATTGCTTTTACACAACATAGACTGTTTTAGTAGTTTGTATACTGGGGTAAATTTTAAAATAATTTCAGTTGAAGCATTTTTTGTATTGTCATTGCAGGCTTGCACCCTATACTCGTTTACTCGTGCAAGTGAATGTTGGAAATAAATCTTAAAAGTGAAAGGACGGTATTAAACTCGTAAATGTGCTCAAAAGGTTAAGGAGTAAACATTAATATTACACATTCAGAAAATGATGTTGCATTTAATACTTTGATTTGTTTTCATTTACTTTCTAAAAAAAAAACAGAATTAAGTTTTGCTAAGTTTGAATTTTTTTATGAACTAAATATTTTATTCCTATGCTTTATAGTAATGCCATTGTGCAATTCATACAATTCTTTTTTGTGCTGTCTGCACGAAATTCGCTTGACCCAGACAATACGTTTACACGGATAAAATAATTCTCAAAAACCAATTTGAATCATTTCAAACACAATAGACTTGGTTTTGAACATATCCTGTCCAATAGCATTAAATTACAAAACCAATTGAACATGCACAACATTTCCACATGGGAATAGAGCTTCCAGATGTCTCTCCGCTGATAATTAAGATAAACTGATGGCTTTCAAATGTATCGACATATGTTGTTAGTCAGACTTAACGATGGTAATTACATTTGACTATTCCTGAAATATCACAATCAGACAAATACATCTTTGTAACATGTGTTGTTACTGTACCAGATTGCACAGTTGACTGTAGTTATTTTGCCTTAAATAAAATTAAGTTATCACATTCAAATCCATCAAAAACATAATTAAATACTAACTATTCCAAATAGATGAACACTTCAATCTATTGCTCTCTCCATTGAATATCCATCAACAAGAATATTTGAAACATGCTAAGATACAAATCGATTCTACGTGGACAGTTGACATGCCATTATGTTAAAGTATAATTTGTTAACCCTTTGCATGCTGGGAAATTTGTCGTCTGCTAAAATGTCGTCTGCAGAATTTCTAAAATTAGCATTTTCTTCAATTTTTTTCAAAAAATATTATCAGAATAGCAAACAGTTTTGATCCTGATGAGACGCCACGTTCAGTGGCGTCTCATCAGGATCCAAACTGTTTGCAAAGGCCTTCAAAATTCGGTTCCCGCACTAAAAGGGTTAAGGCAACCTCTTGTGAATATTGATGTAGGTATGCTTAGAGGTTTTGCTATCGATGATTGGCACGACATTTGTCATTTGAAATGTAATCGAATAAATATAAATGTGGCTCTACTTTGTCACTACAAAATTTATGTTTTTGCATGAAGAATAAACAAGCAGATGAGAAAGTGCACATGAAAGGAATATATTTGTTTACAGAACACTATAATCACATTAAAAGAGAAAACACTCTCTAATACATCAGAGGAACATTTTTCCTTTGCCCAATGCATCTTTCTGTATGAAGGCATATTTATGATCAACACTCGACGTTTTGTCATATGGCGCACTTGCAAACATAAATCAGATGAATGTACTTTGAAAATGGTTGCATATTATAAATTAAAACACCAAGCATAAAAACGGATCAAACTTATTCAATGTTTGTCTTTAAAATCAATAGTTTACGACAGTATCCGATTCTTTAATATGCAAATGGTAAAGGTTTATCACATATTATACTGTTTTGCTAAATACAGTGGAAACCCTCTCAACCGGATCCTCTCTATACCGGAATCCTCTCTAAACCGGACCCCATTTTTTTCCCTATAAAACCATGCGTAAAATATCTCCTCAAGACTGGAATCCCCTCATTTCCGAATACCGCTCATTCTTTGGATCAAATTGGGTAATTCCATACATAATTGTACCTCTCTTCACCGCTCAGGGCCGGTTTATTGCACATCAGACCTAGTGTCAAAAAGTTGTGAATAGCGGATTAAAGACGCGTGAAATTAAGAAAGGTGGTCGAAAAATGTGCAAACTGTAATAATCGCAAAACAATTTAAAGATACTTGTCATGTGATGTACATATCGCTCAATAGATGTGATAATATTGATTATAATTGCTGATAACAAACATAGAGTTCTTTAGTGTGTTTTGTTTTTGTTTAAGTCGTGCTAAATTTTAATAATCTTTATGCTTTTTAATTTTGTGTTGTTTATTACAATTGCTAATTTAGTGTCATACAAAATGGTGATTTGCAGAGTTCTTAAAGCAGTTGCATTTAGATATTCATTTAGATTTTCAAATTGGTAATTAAGATAACTAAGACTAACAAGAGCACCGCCTTGCGGGTGCAGACCGCTCATCTATTTTCTTTTTAAAGGTGAAGGGACTCTCATTTTCAATCACAAAGGAGGGAGGGGTGGAGTGAAGAGGGGTGTATAGTGTGGGGTTGTGGACATTTATTACATTATCTTCACAAAAAGCGAAAAAAATAAAAATAAATAAAAATCGGGGGTGGGGGATTTTTTGGGTGCGATGGTTGGACGGTATTTCAAACATAACCGTTTAAAAAAAAAAAATTGGGGGGGGGGGGGAGGTGGGGTATAGTGTGAGGGTGTGGTGATAATTTGTGAGATGATCTTAAAAAAAAAAAAATTAACAAAAAATAATTTGGGGGGTGGGGTGGGGTGGGGTGGGGGGGTATAGTGTGAGGGTGTGGTGGTCATTTGTGAGATGATCTTAAAAAAAAAAAAAAAAAAAAATACGGGGGGGGAGGGCGGAGGGCAAGGGGGGGAGGGGGGGAGGGCAAGGGTGATGGTTTGGGTGGAGTCTATTGTGGTATGTCAGGTAAGAGTAGTTTTGTCAAAGTATCAATCAAATCTAATCATAAATAAAGACGTTATGGCAATTTTAGCAAAATTTAATAATTTGACCTTGAGAGTCAAGGTCATTCAAAGGTCAAGGTAAAATTCAACTTGCCAGGTACAGTAACCTCATGATAGCATGAAAGTATTTGAAGTTTGAAAGCAATAGCCTTGATACTTAAGAAGTAAAGTGGATCGAAACACAAAATTTAACCATATATTTAAAGTTACTAAGTCAAAAAAGGGCCATAATTCTGTAACAATGACAACCAGAGTTATGCAACTTGTCCTTTTACTGTACCCTTATGATAGTTTGAGAGTGTTCCAAGTATGAAAGCAATATCTATGATACTTTAGGGGTAAAGTGGACCAAAACACAAATCTTAACAAAATTTTCAATTTTCTAAGTATAAAGGGCCCATAATTCCGTCCAAATGCCAGTCAGAGTTACATAACTTTGCCTGCACGGTCCCCTTATGATAGTTAATAAGTGTTGCAAGTATGAAAGCAATAGCTTTGATACTGTAGGAATAAAGTGGACCTAAACACAAAACTTAACCAAATTTTCAATTTTCTAAGTATAAAAAGGGCACATAATTCTGTCAAAATGCCAGTCAGAGTTACATTACTTTGCCTGCACAGTTCCCTTATGATAGTTAGTAAGTGTTGCAAGTATGAAAGCAATAGCTTTGATACTTATGGAATAAAATGGACCTAAACACAAAACTTAACCAAAATTTTCAATTTTCTAAGTATAAAAAGGGCACATAATTCTGTCAAAATGCACGCCAGAGTTATCTAACTTTGCCTGCCCAGTCCCCTCATGATAGTAAGTAAGTGTACCAAGTTTGAATGCAATAGCATTGATACTTTCTGAGAAAAGTGGACCTTAACGCAAAACTTAACCAAAATTTTCAATTTTCTAAGTATAAAAAGGGCACATAATTCTGTCAAAATGCACGCCAGAGTTATCTAACTTTGCCTGCCCAGTCCCCTCATGATAATAAGTAAGTGTACCAAGTTTAAATGCAATAGCATTGATACTTTCTGAGAAAAGTGGACCTAAACGCAAAACTTAACCGGACGCCGACGCCAACGCCGACGCCAAGGTGATGACAATAGCTCATAATTTTTTTTCAAAAAATAGATGAGCTAAAAATGTCCAAACCACCTCCTAAGCGATGGCGCATTGAATTGTCTCTAGAAGACAAAATCAAAATGATAAAAGAGTCAGAGATGTTGCCAAAACCTACACTCAAGATGCTGTCAGAGAAATATCGGGTAGGAAAGTCGACGATCGGGGATATCTTGCATAAAAAAAGTCAGCGTACATGTTGTTCAGTGTGAAAAGGTACTGTATTCACCTTAACATGCATGCAGGTTTAAAATTGTTTGTTTTTCAGGGTGGACTGTTTGATCAATGTAACTGATATTGCTTTCGAATCAACAGGTTAAGCGACATGTTTTTTCTTATTTGATGCAATATGAATTAATGTTATATGTAAACAAGACTATTGCCAAGCAATATAGTCCCCTACCGGCTCCACCATTGTCAGAAATTCCACCATTGTCAGAATTTTTTTAAAAATTTGTTGCCATAACAACCAGAATTTTTGACGTAGAAACAAAATGAAATGACGTGCATTATGTCCATATTGCCATCTATCCATGTTTCAAGTTTTTTATGAAAAAATATTAAGAACTTTTAAAGTTATCGCAGGATCCAGAAAACCACCATTTTCAGCAGTATTTCTAGTCTATTTGTTGCCATAGCAACCAGAATTTTTGACGTAGGATCAAAATGAAATGAAGTGCATAATGTCCATATTGCCATCTATCTATGTTTCAAGTTTCATGAAAAAATATTAAAAACTTTTAAAGTTATCGCAGGATCCAGAAAAATGTGACTGACAGACAGACAGACAGACAGACAGACAGACAGACAGACAGACAGACAGACAGACAGACAGACAGACAGACAGACAGACAGACAGAGCGCAAACCATTAGTCCCCTCCGGTGAAACCGGTAGGGGACAATACACTACGAAAATTTGCTGAAAGTGTTTTTTTTCACGTTAGGCTATGTAATTGACCTTCTGAAAGTAAGAAAGTCAATGTCCCCTCTAAACCGGAATCCTCTCTAAACCGGAATTTGCTCTCGGTCCCGGGGGTGTCCGGTTTAGAGGGGTTCCACTGTAACAACAAACCTTCATTTGTATAGGAATCAGTACATTTGACATCATGTGTAATTAAGCTCTGTTCTTTGTGAGATTTTATGTTTTGGTGTAATGTGCTTATTTGTTTTTCGTTTAACAATAAACAGAATGTTCATTTTAGCCTCGCCGTAATAAAAAAACGGACGTTTTGTATCTGCTTACAGTGTCGTCCCAGATGCAGTCTGTATCTTTTGTTTAAATGAAGTCTTTCTTACCGAACATACATTTTAGGCGGAAAGTGTCTTCCCTGATAAGCCTGTGTGGAGTGAGGCTCATTTGCATATTCCAGATTATAGATAGCTATAAATGAAGTTTCTTTTCAAGTTTTACAATTTGATATACACCATTTTGTGTTGTCCTGGAAAGCTGTTGGATTCATTTAAAATCGATTAAATACAACTTTGAAACTTATGATCAGGTTGAAATGTTTCATTTAACATACAGTTTTGCAAAATGACGTTCCCTTGATGACTAAGTAACACATGTTACAGTTTGTTCATGCGATAGCTTGTAATTATGGTTAATAATGAGTATATTTTTGTTTTGTGAACAGTTCCTTAATTGCTACATCGACTAGTTTTGTTCTGAATCAGATACATATAACCCTTTTATGTGCAACCATATGAAAGTCTTGTCCACGTGCATGCTAAAACAGCGTATGTGGACTACAGTAAAATGATGTATGTATGGACTTAAATAAGCAGTCCTTAATTACATGCATGTTTATTTCATGAAACATTGCATACATAGTTAGTTTGTTTTTAAATCACGAGAACATAGAAACAAATAGCTTTCGGTAAACAAAATAACATTATTTCAAAATCTTTTACTATAGCATGACAGTGTTTTGTTTTTTTTAAATCTGGTCTGGTATTTGGCCCCATTCCCAGAGGAAAAAAGGATAAAAAAATTCCCAAATGGGAGCTAAAAAATCAAAATTGAAGGTTTCCAAAAAAAAATTTTTTTTTAGGATTTCAATGTTTTGTTCATCTCCCATCCAGGAATATAAGTTCCACCTTAGTAAAAATAATACTGAAAACACTTCTATTATCCATTTGAAGCATTTTTTTAGCAAAAGAGCAACAACACTTATTTCTCAATTAAGGTCAAAACGCTGCCAATTTTCCCATTGCAAAGGTACCCAGCCCCATACCCCAAATAATTAAAAAACACTGAAGTAGCAGGTCCAATACTGGCAGTAATTTTATAAATATGTGCCTTGGGGTTAGTTGACACAGGCAAGTTACCTGTGTGCATCTGTAGGCTGGAACAGCACATGAAGTCTGTCACTGGGCTGGCACTCCGACAAAAACAAAGTGAACATCAGGTGTAAACTGCCAGAAGTGAATCTGTAAAAACAGTGAACATCATGTGTTAACCTCCAGAAGTAAATCTGTTAACATCAGGTGTTAACTGCCAGAAGTGAATCTTTAAAAAAAATATGAAGGTGTAAACTGCCAGAAGGTAATCTGTAAACACAGCGAACATCAGGTGTTCACTGCCAGAAGTGAATCTGTAATAACAGTGAACACCATGTGTAAACTGCCAGAAGTGAATCTGTAAACAAAGTGAACATCTGACAGGTGTAAACTGCCAGAAGTGAATTTGTAAACACATTGAACACCAGGTGTAAACTGCCAGAAGTGAATCTGTAAACACAGTGGACATCAGGTGTAATCTGCCAGAAGTGAATCTGTAAACACAGTGAACATCGGGTGTAAACTGCCAGAAGTGAATCTGTAATAACAGAGAATATCAGGCATAAAACTGCCAGAAGTGAATCTGTAAACACAGTGAATATCAGGTGTAAACTGCACAAAGTGAATCATTAAAAACAGCGAACATCAGGTGTAAACTGCCAGAGGTGAATCTGTGAAAACACTGAACATCAGGTGTAAACTGGCAGAAGTGAATCTGTAAAACAGTGAACATCAGTTGTAAACTGCCAGAAGTCAATCTGTGAACACAGCGAACATTTAGATGTAAACTGCCAGTTGTGCATCTGTAAAAACAGTGAACATCAGGTGTAAACTGCCAGAAGTGAATCTGTAAACAAAGTGAACATCAGGTGTAAACTGCCAGAAGTGAATCTGTAAACACAGTGAACATCAGGTGTAAACTGCCAGAAGTGAATCTGTAATAACAGAGAATATCAGGCATAAACTGGCAGAAGTGAATTTGTAAACACAGTGAACATCAGGTGTAAACTGCCAAAAGTGAATCATTAAAAACAGCGACATCAGGTGTAAACTGCCAGAGGTGAATCTGTAAAAACACTGAACATCAGGTGTAAACTGGCAGAAGTGAATCTGTAAAACAGTGAACATCAGTTGTAAACTGCCAGATGTCAATCTGTGAACACAGTGAACATTTCACGTAAACTGCCAGAAGTGAATCTGTGATACAGCGAACATTAGGTGTAAACACCCAATTGTGCATCTGTAAAAACAGTGAACATCAGGTGTAAACTGCAATAAGTGAATCTGTGAACACAGTTCACATTAGGTATAACCTGCCAGAAGTGAATCTGTGAACATTAGGCGTTAACTGCCAGTTGTGAATCTGTAAACACAGCGAACATCAGGTGTAAACTACCAGAAGTAAATCTGTAAACACAGTGAACATTACGTGTAAACTGTCAAATTTGAATCTGTGAACACAGTGAACTTCCTGTGTAAACTGCTAGAAGTGAATCTGTAAACACAGTGAACTTCAGGTGTAAACTGCCAGAAGTGAATACGTAAACACACTGAACATCTGATGTTAACTGCCAGAGGTGAATCTGTAAACACAGTGAAAATTTTGTGTAAACTGCCAGAAGTGATTCTGTAAACACAATGAAAATTAGGTATAAACTGCCAGAAGTGAATCTGTAAACACAATGAACATTAGATGTAAACTGCCAGACGTGAATCTGTGAACACAATGAACTTCCGGTGTAAACTGCCAAAAGTGAATCTGTGAACACAGTGAACATCATGTGTAAATTGCAAGAGGGGAATATGTGAAAAAAAGTGAACATCAAGTGTAAACTGCCATAGATGAATCTGTATACACAGTGAACATCAGAAGCAAACTGACAGAGATGAATCTGTGAACACAGTGAACATAAGGTTAAACTGCCAGAAGTGAATCTGTGAACACAATGAACTTCCGGTGTAAACTGCCAAAAGTGAATCTGTGAACACAGTGAACATCATGTGTAAATTGCAAGAGGGGAATATGTGAAAAAAAGTGAACATCAAGTGTAAACTGCCATAGATGAATCTGTATACACAGTGAACATCAGAAGCAAACTGACAGAGATGAATCTGTGAACACAGTGAACATTAGGTTAAACTACCAGAAGTGAATCTGTGAACACAGTGAACATTAGGTGTAAATTGCCAGAAGTGAAGCTGTGAACACAGTGAACTTCCGGTGTAAACTTCCACAGGTGAATCTGTAAAAACAGTGAACATCAGGTGCAAATTGCCTGAGGTGAATCTGTGAACACAGTGATTTCATACTTAAGGCACATGTATACAAAGAGAACATGTGTTGGTTTTCCAAAATGTGTTGAAGTCATAACTCTCCTATTAGCTAAGTACATTGTCATTTGCACATTTAAGATGTGATAAACATACATTGTCATTTGCACATATAAGATGTGATAAACATACATTGTCATCAGCACATATTAGATGTGATAAACATACATTGTCATAGTATTAGATGTGATAAACATACATAATGCACATATTCCTGGAAATTACAGAGAGAAAACTGAAGTTTGTGTGATATTTTTAATAAAAAGTGTTTGCGTATATAAGTGACTACTAGTCTTGAATGGTAGTTTCAACTTATGTTCAGACCGGTATTGTCTTGTGCTACGTTCAGTAGTTAACACTAAAAGTATAATAATACTTGTAATTCTTATTTGTTACACAATAGATTTCAATGGACAAAAAGCATGTAAATTATTAAACTGTGTTCTTCTGTTCATATCATGATGCATTAATGGTTGTTGAACTATTATATAGTGTTATGGTTGCTCCACTTAGATACGTATTTTCACGTATTTGTAGTCCCTTAGAAAGTGCTATATTTAATTTAAGACCTTTCTTACTAGATTCAAGTTTTTAAGGCCTCATCTCCAAACCTTAGATACTGATGAGCAGCAAACAGCATAAAACCTAAACAGCCTGCGAGTAACTGGTTTTATGCTGTTTGCACATGGCCATTTTCACTTTGCTTCTGAGTGGGAAAGGCTTAAGGTAGCTCCCCATATTCTGACGGCACTGTGCATTTAGCTCTCAACTTTCTACACCTAGTTCTGATATTTCTCTGGATTACTGCACATTGTATTGTTGATTTAGTGTTGATATCATGACAAAACAAGATACATGTATTTGATTGTTCTAGAATTCCTCTTATTTGCTCTGTGCTTAACATGCAGTATATAAATAAAATATAAAATTCACATTTGTACTTACTGGGAGAATTTTGGAGTGACATGTCTTGAATGATCCTCTCTGCAAAGCAAGAATTTGAAAATTATAATTGGTATTAAATATAATGGCAACATTAGACTTTAATCATGCTAATTACTTCTAGCGAACAATTCTTAAATATAAGAGACAAAAGAGTAAAGAGTAAAGATAGCACTACATCACCAACCCGTGTCATAGAGGGGGGGGGACACTCTTTAACCAGGTACAAAATTGGAAAATTCATTGTAATTGACTACAGTCTGATATCACATACCAAATATAAATGCTGTGTGATTTGTGGTTTCAGAAAGAGTTTTTTTTTAAAGTTATTATTGTATATAAATCAACATAAAACAATGTAACCACATAACGCAAGACAAGGCTAATTACCATCGAGGCATTTAACATGTTGTTGTTTTAAGTTTGTTGGTCCTTGTCCAAATCAAACTTGGTCAAGAACCGCCATATGAAGCCGAACACTGAACACCAAACCCCTGAGCATTGCAGTTGCAGAGAATATCGGTATTGTTTTAAGTGTTCACTATACATTTTTTTTTTAAGTGACCCCCTACAGTATGGTCAATTTTGATCCCAGAGGCATGATGTAAAACAAACATGGTAGAGGACCAGCATACAATGTTACATGCAAAATACCTATTCTACCATCCTACTGGTTTCAGAGACATTTTATTTTCACTATTTACATACAAGGAAAACAGGTAAACCATGGTCTGGGCCAATTTAGACACCAAAGGCATGATTTGAACACACTTGGTAGAGGACAGTTATATGATGTTGCTCACCAAACTATAAACCCTGACCATTGCTGTTTCTAAGATGATTTTTGAAGTCATTTACTAAACAAGAGTTCCGTGGTCGGAGACATATGCCCCCCAAACAAGGCTTCAACTAGTGACCCCAATTTCAATAGGGGTCATCTACTGTCCAAGGCCAATGCACATGTTAAGTATTAAGCCAATCGTTCAATTTGTGGACGAGTAAGTGATCGGAAACAATTTTCATACTTATTGTGACGGTGACCTTGACATTTGACCCTAATTTCAATAGGGGTCATCTACTGCCCAAGGCCAATGCACATGGGAAGTATCAAGCCAACCGGTCGATTCGTTGATGAGTTATTGATCAGAAACGATTTTCTCATTTATTGTGACAGTGACCATGACCTTTGACATAGTGACCCCAATTTCAATAGGAATGGGAAGTATCAAGCCAATCGGTCAATCTGTTGACGAGTTAGTGATTGAAAAAAAAAATCCATTTTTGTGACAGTGACCTTGACCTTTGACCTAGTGAGCCCAAATTCAATAAGGGTCATCTACTGCCCACGGCCAATGCACATATGAAGCATCAAGCCAATCAGTCAATTCATTGATGACTTATTGATCAGAAACGATTTTCACTCTTATTGTGACAGTGACCTTTGACCAAGTGACCCCAATTTCAATTACGGTCATCTACTGCCCAAGGCCAATGCACATGTGAAGTATCTAGCCAATTGGTTATTTTGTTGACGAATTATTGATTGGAAACGAACTGGTCTACTGACAGACCGACTGACCGACATCCAGCAAAGCAATATACCCCCTCTTCTTCGAAGGCGGGCATAAAAAGTAACCCTCAACTGGGCTCGAACCACTGATCCCTGCCCTCAACTGGGCTCGAACCACTGATCCCTGGAGTAAAAGATTAATGCTTTGACCACTCAACCATTCATGCACATACAATGAGTTATATATTTTATATAAGCAATCCTTTTAGTGTCACAAATATAACGACAACAACATAACTCTCCAAATTATTCAATCGTTTCACATTCACCGCTTTATAATTTTCAGGTTTTTAATTTGCAAAAGATGCATATAATGGATATTTTATAGAATATCGTAACTACAACGAAAACTTTGCGATTCTAAACTATTTAATTTTTTTGTCAATTTACCAAACGTGAAAAGGTCCCTTAAATATGATCAGAAAGCAGATCTAAAAAGGAAGTTCGATTCATACTCTGTAAACTTAAAGGAATTTGATATTCCTCCCCAATTTTGTTTCCACATTTTTGACCATAAGTCTAACACATTTTGTGTGACATAAATCGCAACAAGACCTTTTGCGACATTTGTGAAAACTCTGTTATAAAATCACAATTTCCTGGCCTTGGCAGAACAATTGGTGTTTATTATTGTTCAAGACAGTGATGTGCATAATCCATTACAAGTATATCTCTGTTATAAGTGTGTTAAACAAACCACTTGTAATATGTTTCATATGATTTTTTACCACCATACCACTATTCTTTGTGTAGTTTAAGATATCACACATATAATGCAAACGTTTGCATAAAACTACTGTCAACATATTTTCCATCAAACGGCAGAACATGATTGTATATTAACATGTTCTTTCTTAGTTCTCTTGAGCAATGTCTGGGATATAGTTTGGAAGCAACTCGAAGAACACAGATTGACAGGAACTTGTTTAGGAGTGATTTGTGGGGAACAGTTAAGACAATGTAGATGAAAGTAGTTTGTAAAACGCATATGCAGCCGAGACTGACTGGAACTCACGTGGGAAGCCACAATGTATATTATCAACAGCTTGGGGATCACTTTACATGTATATTGTAACGCGTGATTGCTGACTACAGTACAGGCAATATAGGTGAAAGTTTATGCAACGCAGTTCCGGCTGGGACTGTTTGGTTGTACGTGGAAAGCTACCATGTACATCAATCAACAGCTTGGGAGGCAATTAAGTTTGAAGAGAGGCATTACCACGACCTTATCTACAACAGATAACGCACATTAAAACTGAAACTAATTGCATTCATTATATTCACAGATGTTTTGCTGAGATATGGCCACATCTGCTCAGCAGAAAAGTACAACAAGCATAACTTTGCTGGATTCTATTAAATTCAAATATTTATGTATTTGTTCAACAAGCCTGCCATGAACAATAAAGTAACATGTTTGTGGCACACAGGCAACTCTAACAAGATGGAAGATTGCTATCAAAACTGAAACAAAAGTTGTTGACTGACTGCAGGAATATGCTGCCTGCACAAATCAGCCAATATTTACAAAGAAGAAACTTTTTCTCATGAAAAGTTTGATTGGCTACACATTTTTCTTCCCAAACCCCGTATAAATGTCCAAAATAACAGGAATTCTGAATTAAATGGGTAAACTTGGATAAAGAATTATTTCAAAAATCTGTTTCTAAAGGACTAATATAGACAACTGCTTGACCCTTGACAACTGCATTGTATAAACAATGTTTAAGCTTTTTTCTTTTTTTTCAAACCTATTTATTTAAGCTCGATTGAATAGAAAGCCTAAGGCTTATTTGAAACACTCTCGAGTCCATTTCGTGGGTGCCTATGGGAGAGATCTAAAGAACGCTCCCACAGTGGGGATCGAACCCATGACCTCCCGATCGCTAGGCGGACACCATACCCAATACGCCATGGCGACCTGTTTCAGCTTTATTTCTTGATATAATAAATATAAGAAAATTTCACTGTATGTTCCTTTGCATTAGGCTACAGAATCAGTGCTCTTGAGAAGGATTGAGAACAAATTATTACAGTACTTTTTAATTCAAGGAAAAAGGGGACACATAGAAATATAAAGGTATACTCTTCCCACACAAATAACTACTATGGGAAATGCATACATGAATACATGGTAACACATGGCTTGTTCATAGAGCAGCTCTATAATAACAGCATATTTGTAAAACTATCCATTGCTACAATTTGGTATTGAAAGCTAATGTGATTGTGTTTATATCAAATACAGTCAAAACTAAGAACACAGGTCAGTCAAGGGAAATGGACCTTGTGACAGTTGTCGACAAGTGACCGCTATTGTTGGATCAACACTTTTACCCCCACCCAGTTGTTAGCACACAGTATAAAACAAAGGCTCATTGCCGTTAACTAAGCATAATAACATAAATAATTTCTACTAAATAATACAGAATAATGTCTTATTAATTGATATAATTTCTTAACTATTTTTTACTAAATCTTTTACTTTATCAACGATAGAATTGTTGTTTACACATGCATCTCATACAATCAGTAAATCCGACCGTTCATATTACATTCATAGGGATGTATTTTTAAATAAAAATTTCACGTGTCATTGAAGTCACGTCCAGACCATTATAAATGCGGATTCACTGTCATAAACCGAAAGAACCGTGTAACTGTATCGTTTTCTATTATAAGCAAAAGAAGCCAAAATATTGTTAAACAAGTGTGCCAAACTGTCACAAGATACGCCCGTTTGAAGGTTTTGGACAACTTGACCCATACTTGGACTAGACCTAGATATGATTTAGACACAACTTCTGACCACATTTGGTGAAGATCGGATGAAAACTACTTCAATTAGAGAGCTGGCACCATGCTAAATCCTTGAAATGCACTAAGTGACCCCGTGACCTAGTTTTTGACCCAGCATGACCCATATTCGAACATGACCTAGATATTGTCTAGATACAACTTCTGACCACATTTGGTGAAGATCTGATGAAAACTACTTCAATTAGAGAGCGGACACCATGCTAAATGCTTGAAATGCACTAAGTGACCTCATGACCTAGTTTTTGACCCGGCATGACCCATATTTTAACTTGACCTGGATATCATTTAGACACAACTTCTGACCACATTTGGTGAAGATCGGATGAAAACTTCTTCAATTAGATAGCAGACACCATGCTAAATCCTTGAAATGCAATAAGTGACCCCGTGACCTAGTTTTTGACCCGGCATGACTCATATTCGAACTTGCCCTAGATATTATCTAGATACAACTTCTGACCAAGTTTGGTGAAGATCGGATAAAAAACTTATTTGAATAAGAGAGCGGCCACTGCTGTGGAATAACTCAAAAACTCTAAGAGCTTTGATGTCCAAAACTCAACTTTCATTTAGGCCTTCCTTTAGGCCTTCTTATGGTTCCCTAATGCACATAACTGTTACAAGTTATTGTTGGCACACAATTAAATAAGATGCTGCAGACCTTTCATGATGACACACAAATATGATATTTAAACAACCTGCAATGGTCGAATGCCAGCATCCAGTGCTTACCTGGGACATGTGGAGAAGAGGTAGAGGGAGGACACGCACTGTACTGACTTGCCTATGGTCAGCTGTAAAATATTAATTGAGCCTTGTTCTGAGAAAACTGGGCTTAATGAATGTGCGTTAAGTGTTCTTTAGATTAGCCTTTGCAGTTCGCACAGGCTAATCAGGGACGACACTTTCCGCATAAACTAGATTTTCGGTAAAAAGGGACATCCTTTAAATGAAAAATACCATTAAAGCGGAAAGTGTGCCTGATTAGCCTGTGTGTGGACTGCACAGGCTAATCTGGGATGACACTTTACGCACATATAATGTTGTGTCATTCAAACAAATGTGGGCAACAATTGATGGGTAAAATTCCTGCATTAAGCCATTGCCCCATCAGAAGCAAAGTGAAAATGGCTTTTGCAAACAGCATAAAACCAGAACAGCCTGCAAGTTTTATGCTGTTTGCTGCTCATCAGTAACTAAGGGTTGGAAATGAAGCCATTAAAACTTGAATTTAGTAAGAAAGGTAATTAATTTAATGTATCTTTCTTATTACTTTCTAAGGGACTACAAATGCGTACAAATATGTATATAAGTGGAAAGGGTTAAATAGCTACTGTGTTGTTGAGTGTTTTAACAGGAATTATATTTCATCCTTTGATGAGCTCAACATAATTGATATTAAAAAGAACAACTTGATCTGAAGTTTTAACTTAAGAACAACATAAAATAAGATTTCTCTTGTGAGCTTTGTGAATTATGGGCCCAGAATTGCTCATAATTCCACCTCAAGGCCTACTTACAGCAGGTTTATGCAGCATTGCATATGTGTCCTGTTCCAGGGACTCCTGCAGTTGTAGAAGGGACTTGTTGCTTTCTACTGGGTACAACACCTTGCTATCTGTGGAGGACAACAGTGTGGTTCAGTGAGAACAACACCTTGCTATATGTGGAGGACAACAGTGTGGTTCAGTGAGAACAACACCTTGCTATATGTGAAGGGACAAATATGGTTCGGAGGGAAACTATTGTACTTTCTTTTTTTTTAATAGGGTACAATAGTTTCATGTTCAAACCAAAACAGGCAAAACTGCATGCAGGTTCTGTCATTATCATATAACTTAAATGCATCAATTTTAGCTAGGCTGTGGCTTAAGTGGGAAAATTGATCAAACACTTTGGATTATGATTCCTTTTTAATAGAAAAACTTGGGGACTTGTGGACCTTCTTTGTGTGGGTGCAGGTAAAGATCTTATTGCCTATAGAAATATCTTAATTCACACGGAAAAAAAGCTTTTTGTATTCACAGTTGAGCACTTCAAATCAATCGAACACCTTTTTCGAATTTTCCCTTAAGGTAATGAGAAAGGATCATTGCAAATACTGTGGATTTAATCATTTTTGCAGAGCTCCCATTGTTTGCCATTTTTGTCACACCTTCAGTATGAGAATGTATGACCAAGGCAAATATTAACTGATTTAGCAATAAGTCATCTCCTAAATGGGTACATGTTCATTCATTAATACTAACCTTGATTAAATAGTTCATTTATGTCTATTCACTTTGTTCACATCAATTATGTGTTATATCCATAAGTAAGATATTATGTGTAAATTAAAAAAAACTTCAACAAAAGTTATGTAAAATGCATTTTATTGGAAATCAGCAAGTGCAAATTTGGAAAAACCTATCAGAATATAACTATTCAATTGATGTAAAAAAAACAACACATTTTTGTTAAACAATAAATTTGGATGTGGTCTGCTAAAACACATGAAAATACAGCTGATATGAACATGGGAATGTATTCTAAAATATAAAAGCATAAACATGTTCTTTGCAACATAAGGTTTGGCAATAAACGCAAGGAAAATACCTTCTTCTCACAAGTTGACAAACTGAGTAAAGAATTTGCGTGCCAAAATGTGGAGCTTAAATTTAAGAGTGAATGCCATCAACAAAAAGGTGTCGTTTGGAATCCCATGGCCGAAGTCTTATGACACTACCTCTATTAACCAGAATCTGAGATGTTGACCCTCACGAATTAAGAACCTAAGTACCCCTGTGTTTATTACAATAAGCGTTCATAATATGACATTCCAGTGGCATTTTGCCTGATTGGGTGTTACATCAATCAAACAGTGCATATTCAATTTTTTTATTTAATTGCCATAGCACTTTTTTAAAACCAAGTTATATAGTCGCAATGGACATTGCATAACATTTGTGACATACGAATTCTAGTGAGTCCACAGTATTCGAATATGAATCTGAAGCCCAAAAAATATTGTATGCTACAAATATTGGTCTCAAAAGAAAAGTGAGGGAGTATCTGATTTTAAAACACACATTTTGGTAAAAAAAATAATCTGAAAAATATATAAAATCTGAAAAGACAATGTCACTAAATACAAACTTTACTGTAATGGGTACATACCCAAGGTAAGTGTAGTTTTTTGCCACAATGCATATTTATCATTGTTTGTGAGGCCTTATCCACATACCTTTGAGTGAGGGACTGGCGCGTGTGAACTGCACCCAGGGATTGTTGGAGATGTCAGGTGGGCAGCTCAACCTCTCTTTCTTCAAATACTGTAACACACCAGTCACAGTAGATTACATAGGAGACATTCAGTTCAGTTTTAACGTATTTATTTCAGTTTGAATACATAACATGCCTTGGGCTTATATAGACACACTTGAGCTAATTTCCTGGCATGAACCCGTACTTGATGCCTTTGGAAGGATTATGAGAACACTTCCCAACACATTGAACCTGGGACCTCTCGGTAACACATGAGAACACTTCCCAACCCATTGAACCTGGTACCTCTCGGTAACACATGAGAACACTTCCCAACACATTGAACCTGGGACCTCTTGGTAACACATGATAACACTTCCCAACACATTGAACCTGGGACCTCTCGGTAACACAACATCATGAGAACACTTCCCAACACATTGAACCTGGGACCTCTCGGTAACACATGAGAACACTTCCCAACACATTGAACCTGGGACCTCTCGGTAACACAACATCATGAGAACACTTCCCAACACATTGAACCTGGTACCTCTCGGTAACACAACATCATGAGAACACTTCCCAACACATTGAACCTGGGACCTCTCGGTAACACAACATCATGAGAACACTTCCCAACACATTGAACCTGGTACCTCTCGGTAACACAACATCATGAGAACACTTCCCAACACATTGAACCTGGGACCTCTCGGTAACACATGAGAACACTTCCCAACACATTGAACCTGGGACCTCTCGGTAACACATGAGAACACTTCCCAACACATTGAACCTGGGACCTCTCGGTAACACAACATCATGAGAACACTTCCCAACACATTGAACCTAGGACCACTCGGTAACACAACATCATGAGAACACTTCCCAACACATTGAACCTGGGACCTCTCGGTAACACAACATCATGAGAACACTTCCCAACACATTGAACCTGGGACCTCTCGGTAACACAACATCATATCCATAACACCACTGCAACTTAGAAGAAATTATGGGAACAGAAGTCAAGTGGTAGGGCGCAGGTCTTGGAATAGGAAGGTCCATGGTTCGATGCCCGCTCAGACCTCTAGAAATTTTCTGAGCAAATAAATGAATCCCACGCTTGCTCCTCTCCACCCAGGAGTATAAATGGGTACCTGTGAGGGAAAAAAGCCGTGGCTGCACACTGCCATCGAGTGTTATCCGATGAATTATATCCCAGTGATCAGGGCATAAGTTGATAAAATCAGCTGACGATGTACCTTCACCAAATTCAGACAATAAACCTGAACATTTACGGAACCTTCTACTTTTGTTGAATGTCAGGGTATTACATTATATTTAAGTCTTACATGTTATTCAATTTATCCCATCATAATCTGCTTTTGTTTTAGAAATGAATGAACGAAAACAACATGACAAACATCAAACTAGTGACCCCAATTTCAATAGGGGTCATCTACTGTCCAAGGCCAATGCACATGTGAAGAATCAAGTCAATCAGTCAATTCGTTGACGGGGTATTGATCGAAAACAATTTTCGCACTGATTGTGACAGTAACCTTGACCTTTGACCTTGTGACCCCAATTTTAATAGGGGTCATCTACTGTCTAAGGCCAATGCACATGTGAAGTACCAAACCAATTGGTCAATTTGTTGACGAGTTATTGATCAAAAACTATTTTCACACATAATGTGACAGTGACCTTTGACATAGTGACCCCAATTTTTATAGGGGTCATCAACTGTCCAAGGCCAATGCACATGGGAAGTATCAAGCCAATGGGTCAATTCGTTGACGAGTTATTGATTGGAAACAAACTTGTCAACCTAACGAATCGGAGGCCATGGGTTTGATCCCCACCACTGTGGGAGCATTCTTTAGATCTCCCAAAAAGACACCTAGTACTGGTTCTACGCAAGAACCTGACACGACAGTGTATAAAACAAGAGCACCGCATAACGGTCGCCACGCTCGGCTACGGGTGCAGTTTTGAATAAATGAAAGCTTGTCAGAATTATTTTTTTAGAGGTCACAGTGACCTTAACCTTTGACTAAGTGACCCAAAAATGGGTGTGCCGTGTAGAACTCATCAAGGTGCATCTACATATGAAGTTTCAAAGTTGTAGGTGGAAGCACTTTGATTTTAGAGCCTATGTTAAGGTTTTAGCACGACGCCTACGTCGGATATCAGACGACGAGCAGGCTATGACAATACCTTGGGTTTTCTCCAAAAACGCAAAGCTAATAAGCTTTAAGCTTTCGATGAAATCGAGCTTAAATCAATAGTTTTCCATTAAACTAAACTTATCTAACAATTCTCTAGCATTGTCTACATACATGGCAGATAATAATATAACATTAATATAATATATTACCATTCAACCCTACCTGTCCAACCTTCTCCAGTTTGAAGCCTGGTTTTTTGTCCGTGGGAGACGTAGCACGAAGGTCTTCTATAGACTCCTCCTCCTCCCTCTGTGATAGGAGACAAGGATTTTGTTTAAATTCTGGACTTTAGTGGCTCTCTAAACCCTTTACCACTTAGATATGTATTTAACCCTTTACCACTTAGATACGTATTTAACATTGACATTGTCGGCATCACAGCTGTAGGCAGACAGGGGCTAGGCAGCTCCAAGATAACATTATGGAGCTCTGCTGGAAACATGGAAAGGGGGAGAATGGTGCAAGATGAAGTCAGAGCAGCAGAAGAAGAAGACAGAAGAGCAAAAGCTGTGGCTATGGGTGCCCAAGGTGCGTGGACGAAGTGGACAACGACAGAAAGAAAACTGACCTGGGCTGATATTTGGAACTACGAACCACTGAGGATAGCGTTCCTGCTCAGATCAGTCTTTGACCTGCTACCGTCACCCTCAAACTTGCACAGATGGGGTCTACAGGACCACCCCAAGTGCCAATTGTGTGACAAGACAGGAACCATGGAACATATTCTGTCATCGTGTTTCACAGCCATCACCCAAGGACGCTACAGGTGGAGACACGACAGTGTTCTTCAGGAACTCGCTGACAAGTTGGAGCGCAAGAGGACCAAGAAGAGGCCCAGACAGAAACCCCAAATGATTCAGTTCGTGAAGGAAGGACAAAGGGCGCCTAAAAAACTGCAGCCTACCAGTTCTGTATTAGATAAATCTGATCAGTGGGAAATGTCTGTTGACCTGAAGCAAAAGCTAGTGTTCCAGAACATTATCCAGACAACATTAAGGCCTGACATTGTGTTGTGGTCCACTAAAGATAAGTGTCTGATCATGGTTGAACTGACAGTCCCTTGGGAATCTCGCTGTGAAGAGGCCTTCGAACGGAAAAAGGCCAAGTATACATACCTGCAAGAACAGTGCAGAGAGAAAGGATGGCGAGTGTGGCTCTACCCTGTTGAAATCGGCACTGGAGGATTCCCAGCACAGTCGCTGTGGAGAATGTTCAGTGCCTTGGGCATCAAAGGAGCAGACAGGAAGAGAGCAGAAAGGCCATCCAGTTGGTTGTGGATGAAAAGAGAGGAGAGGAGCTGGAAGCCTACCACCAACACGTAGTGTCTGATCAACACTGCAGGCCCGCCGCCTGGAGAGTGTCCTGTGATTAAAGGGCCGAAACACTAGTTGATAGGCGGTTCTCAGCTGATGATGTTGGTGGTTTTAGCAGAACAGAACTGTATCTCACTCACAACCCTTTACCACTTAGATACGTATTTCACCCTTTACCACTTAGATAGGTATATTTACGCATTTGTAGTCCCTTAAGGTTAAATTTAATTTAAGACCTTTCTTCTAGAGTCAAGTTTTTAAGGCTTCATTTCCAACCCTTAGATACTGATGAGCAGCAAACAGCATAAAACCTGAACAGACAGCGAGTTACTCACAAGCTGTTCTGGTTCTATGCTGTTTGCACATAGCCAATTTCACTTTGCTTCTGAGTGAGAAAGGGTTACCGGTTAATATCTCCCTTTGCAGATGAAGACCAATGTATACCAAATTATACTTGGGATATCTCAGTTTTTAGTGCGATATAATGTTGTATCATTTAATTGCATATTTTTGTCATTGTTTCTTATGTCAACGTAATAATGCCATGGGTAAATTATTGTAACATCAATGTTTAATCATATTGGTTTAATATTATATTAACAATCTACAGCATTATTTGTCAATAATGACAAAGCAGTTACATTAAAAACAATTAGCGGAGAATACAGAGGTTCTTGCTAACTACTGTTAAAAAGATAGCAAGAGGTACTACAGAGAACATATTGATTTACTGAAATCTGACAAATGAAATAATCATCTCTTTCAAAATGTTGTAGGGATATGTATTTGCTTCCGTCAGTCGCACTATTGTATGCGCAAAGCTGAGTGCTACATGGCGTATTATCAAGGTTTCAAACTTGCATTATTTTGAAAGAGTTTTTGCCATTTGTTTCTAATCAAATTTATAAGCCTGTGTGATACTTTTCTCTGTGAAAATCCTACTTGTTACATGCGAGTTTTGTTAAATTTAAACAGGATGATTATCTGCAAGTGCCAGAATGTACATTGTTAAGGTTTTACCTTCTTTTAAATAAGTTATTGCCCTTTGTTTAACATTACATATAAATGCTAAAGCCCTAGTTTAAAAAATACATATAAAAGCTTCGGTCACAAACTCCTGTCTACAACTTATAGATATTGCATGAGATTTTTGTCAATTAAGTACAGAATGATTACCTGCGAGTGCTACAGACCATATTGTCAATGTTTCACTATTGATTTAAATTTAAAAAAAAATTCTGCCCTTTGCAAAAAAATCAAATCTAAAAGCTCCCATGTGCATTTTGAATGTGATTTTTGTCCAAATTTTGTATTTCTGTATTAATTATCTTGTTTAATTGCACATTGTCGAGGTTTCATGCTTTTATTATTTTTGAAATAGCTATTGCCCTTCGTAAAAATTCTACATAAAAGCCTCTGTACAAAACTCCAAAATACTGATGAAATATGGTTATTGTTCCATCCATTTCTTCTCAATGTCCTCAATGAATCATTGTGAACCAAGCCTTATATAAATACCTTCAATATAAACGAAGTTATGTTCTGCACAAAAACATTGTGTAACAAGGTGTGTTTGTGAAACACTATGTACCCCCATATATTTGACCTTTGACCCTGAAGGATGACCTTGACCTTTCACCACTCAAAACGTGCAGCTGCATATGATACACATGCATGCGAAATATGAAGTTGCTATCTTTTAATATTGCAAAAGTTATGTCAAATGTTAAAGTTTGACGCAAACAAACAAACTAACAAACAGACATGGAAAAAACAACATGTCCCCCAGTATAGACTTGAGGACATACAAAGCAATAGCTCTGCAAATAGATGTATGGTGTCTATATTATGCATTTCCCCTTAATGCCCTCTATCATTACTATCAAGTTTTATTTGAAAACCTTTATTTATTCCTAAGTTATGCATTACACAAGGTACTGACAAAACAAAAAATAAATTATGGTAAATTAGTCTACAAATTCTAATAAAAGATTTGTGGTTCTTGTACTCAACCTTCCTCTCTATGTCCTCTAGCAATGGACCAAGTTTTATAACCTTTTCTCAATGAGAAGCAAAGTGAAAACGGCTATATGCAAACAGCATAAATCCAGAACAGCCTTCGAGTAACTCGCAGTCTGTTCAGGTTTTATGCTGTTTGCTGCTCATCAGTATCTTAGGTTTGGATATGAAGCCTTACAAACTTGAATCTATTAAAAAAGATCTTAAATGACATTTAATTTTCTAAGGGACTACAAATGGGTGAAAATACGCATATAAGTAGTAAAGGTTTAACTATCTTCAATTCTTCGACAGTAATGCTAAACAAGTATCCAATCCTCACAAGAGAATTATAGCTCTAAAATGCCCCTCAATCATTATCTGTGTCTTGTTTTGAGAAAACTGGGCTTAATTCATGTGCGTAAAGTGTCGTCCCAGATTAGCCTGTGCAGTCCGCACAGGCTAATCAGGGACAACACTTTCCGCTTTAATGGTATTTTTAGTTTAAAGGAAGTCCCTCCTTACCGAAAATCAATTTAAAGCGGAAAGTGTCGTCCCTGATTAGCCTGTGCGGACTGCACAGGCTAATCTGGGACGACACTTTACGCACATGTATTATGCCCAGTTTTATCAGAACAAGACACATCTAAAGCTTCATTTGAATCCCTTCAATCCTGGCCCATAGTTTTTCCGCACAAGAAGCTAGACAGAATGACGAACAGAAGGACAGACGATGCCGCTACTTTACTTCTTGCTTTCAGCCCACACAAAGTGTTATCACCCCTGTTGTAAAAAGTCGTTTTCTCAAGTATAAAGTAACTTCATTAAAGTATGCAACCATCTGCTTTAAATGTCCAATGAAGTATACTTACAATTTGTCAATACAACAAAATATTAGCAAATATCTACTGGCGAATACCTCTGTAAACTGAGCAAAGTTGTCCCTGAGGAAGTCTGCAACAAAGTTCACATCATGCTGGGTCATCTGGAAAACAGGTGCACACAGTTAGGACTATGAACCATGCACTGTGAAAAGTGGGTTTAATGCATGTGCGTAACAGTCTGCACAGGCTTATCAGGACCGCCTAAACTGGATTTTTGCTTAGAAGACTTTCTTTAAATTGAAAATGTCATTAAAGGAGAAAGTGTTGTCCTTGATTAGCCTGTGCAAACTGCATAGGCTAATTTGGGTTGACACTTTCCGCACATGCTTTTAACCCCCTTTTCACAGAGCATGGTTAATATGTATGTACAGGCCACTTGCAATTGAATTATGTGAATACAAAGTATCAAGTTTCATTAAAATGCTTATCTCCTACTTTATATAAAGAGATAATATTATTTATGTGGGGTAAAAGTGTGTGTGTGTGTGGGGGGGGGGGGTACACAGAAACACAAAATATCTATACATAAATATGTATGTATATTATCAGCACATTTGATAAATTAAATAACATATAAACATGAATAACAAGAGATGTGTTTGTCAGAAACACAATGCCCCCTATTGTGCCGCTTTGAAATAAACTCCCTTTTACAGCTTTTTACTTCCCTTGGATTGTATTTTTTTTACTTTTGACCTTGATGGATGACCTTGACCTTTCACCACTCAAAATGTGCAGCTTCATGAGATACACATGCATACCAAATACTTTCAATATTGCAAAAGTAATCGCAAAACTTTAACCCAGGTTAAAGTTTTGGGACAGAATGACAGACAGACAGGCCAAAAACAATATGCCCCCGATCACTAAATCCGGGGGCATAAAAACATTTATAAACAGAAAAGGTAACAATTAATAAACATACTTCACTAAGCTCAGCTGGTGGCTTTTCATCAGACAGTCTTAAAATCACTGAAAACGATGATTTCATTAAACATGTTGAACCCTTTACATGAAGTTTGTTAATCTTTTTATATTTGAGCTCAGTTATATTGAAAGATATAAGCATATATCCACACGGCTTGTCTGTTTCTTAGAAAGAACCAGTACTTGGTGTTATTGGAAGAATGCTCCTAAAGTGGGAATAAGTTTAAACCAATTTATTATAGCTTGAATATATAGAAAGACTAAGGCTAATTTGAAACACTCAAGTCTGTTTCCTGGGCCTAGAACCAGTACTTAATGTCTTTGGGAATGATCTAAAGAGCAAAGCTTTGGGTAATTTGTAACGCAGGATAATACAAATTGCACATGCAAAACATCATGCAATAACTAACAATTCAGGCAAGCTTAAATACTGACTGTTCAAAAGTTACGGAGTAATTTATTGGACAAGTAAGTCTTCCTGTATGTCTTTGTTAGCATATGAATCAATTATGAAATTCTTAACGCTTTCCTTATCAAAGGCAGAATACATATGAGCAGTGCTCTGTGAAAAGGGGGTTTAATGCATGTGCGTAAAGTGTCGTCCATGATTAACCTGTGCAGTCCGCCTAAACTGGATTTTTGCTAAGAAGAGACTTTCTGTAAACGAAAAATACCATAAAAGCGGAAAGTGTCGTCCTTGATCAACCTGTGCAGACTGCACAGGCTTATCTGGGACGAAACTAAACGCATATGCATTAAACCCCCTTTTCACAAAGCATGGTCCATATTTAATTATCATTCTAGTTACAAGCCAGGCCACTCACACTTACCTACATACAGCCATTTAAAAAATGCCTTGAAATTCTTTATGCTTCCATCGATGACTCTGAAAAATGGAAAAACTGATAATACATACATTAACCAATATATTAGAATGTCTTACAAACATAACTTAAATATAAATTGTAATATATGCGTTCTTTCAACACTTGGAAACATTTTGCTAATAAAGCAATTAAACATTTGGCACAGTTATTTAAACATCAAGTTAAACCAGTAGCATGTTTAATTTTTTACAAAAGATATGAATAAAAATAATTTCAAAAGAAACATGATTATCAAACATTTGAATATACTTTGATTATACTCACAATGAGGATACTACCTTTGAGGATACCAGCTTTGAGGCAACCAGCTTTGAGGATACCAGCTTAGATTACACTCACTATGAGGATACTACCTTTGAGGATACTACCTTTGAGGATACCAGCTTTGAGGATACCAGCTTAGATTATACTCACTATGAAGATACTACCTTTGAGGATGCTACCTCTGAGGATACCAGCTTTGAGGATACCAGCTTAGATTATACTCACTATGAGGATACTACCTTTGAGGATACCAGCTTTAAGGATACCAGCTTTGAGGATACCAGCTTAGATTATACTACCTTTGAGGACACTACCTTTGAGGAAACCAGCTTTGAGGAAACCAGCTTTGATTATACTCACTATGAGGATACATGTACTACCTTTGAGGATACCAGCTTTGAGGATACCAGCTTTGAGGATACCAGCTTTGAGGATACCAGCTTTGATTATACTCACTATGAGGATACTACCTTTGAGGAAGCTACCTTTGAGGATACCAGCTTTGAGGATACCAGCTTTGAGGATACCAGCTTTGATTATACTCACTATGAGGATACAACCTTTGAGGATACTACCTTTGAGGATACCAGCTTTGAGGATACCAGCTTTGAGGATACCAGCTTTGATTATACTCACTATGAGGATACTACCTTTGAGGACACTACCTTTGAGGAAACCAGCTTTGAGGATACCAGCTTTGATTACACTCACTATGAGGATACTACCTTTGAGGATGCTACCTTTGAGGATACCAGCTTTGAGGATATTAGCTTAGATTACACTCCCTATGAGGATACTTCCTTTGAGGACACTACCTTTGAGGAAACCAGCTTTGAGGATACCAGCTTTGATTACACTCACTATGAGGATACTACCTTTGAGGATGCTACCTTTGAGGATACCAGCTTTGAGGATATTAGCTTAGATTACACTCCCTATGAGGATACTACCTTTGAGGACACTACCTTTGAGGAAACCAGCTTTGAGGATAACAGCTTTGATTACACTCACTATGAGGATACTACCTTTGAGGATGCTACCTTTGAGGATACCAGCTTTGAGGATACCAGCTTTGAGGATACTCACAATGAGGATACTAAGTTCAAGGACACCTGCCTTGATTATACTCACTATGAGGATATTACCCTTGAAAACACCTGCTTTGACAAAACATGCTTTATTAAATCATAATTCAGGGTCCAACAGATATAAGAATTCCATCTTTAATACTTACTGTTGCAGCTCACTTGTCTTGAGCACAAAGGAGCCGGTTGTCATGAGAGCCTTGTGCAGCCTGTCTGGGTCCACACCCAGCACACCGAACTTCTCATAGCACTGGGCCATACCCTTCATCTCTCCAAGCTGGTATAGGATTGCCTGGCTCACCCTGAACACGTGGGAAAAATGGACCATGCTAGTGATACCATAATTTCTCTTAGTTTTTGGACACTCTTAAGTTTTTCGGACATGCTCCTTTTAGCAAAAATAATTAGACATAAGGGTTTTCATCCATAATTAATGTCTCTTAATTTTCTGAGAGTATATTTTACCGCGCTATTCTACAGACTTCGGCCCTGTTTTCGATTATCTCGCGACACTTCGATCATTGAATTTTACAACTGGATTAAGGTCATAAAACTTGGCAGGTGCATGCCTAAGGGCGATGGACCATTACATTCGCGTACTTGGATAAACAGGGATCATATTTTCCCGCAACATCAATCGGTCCGGATATAAATGGGGAAAAAGTATCCGAAAATTTATGTCCGAAATCATGAAAAATTACCTTAAAATATATACCATTGCTTTTGCCATTCATGAAGGTGGTATAATAAATGTACAAGTAAAATTCCCTTAGGCATTTTTTTTTAACGGAACGAGTTTTCTCTACTGGTTTCATCATTTGCTATTTCATTGTTGTTTCGTGTGCTGTTTTATCAGACTTTTTCATAAGTCTATAACGATGTTTTTAAATTGTTGTTGACTCGATAATAGCTAAATAACATGCATTGAACCAAACAAAAGTCTGTGCGTAGGTTGGCTACTGACAATAACACACCAAATAATTAAAAAATAATTCGTGTACATTATAGTTTGTTGTCAAATAACCGCCTTAATAACCCACGGCCGATAGTTAAGATGCATAGGGATTTAATCACGAGAGCGAAACATTTGAAACCACGCATCTAATTTTCTTGTCTTGAGTTATTCAACAACAAAGTATAGAGTACACGAATTATTTTGATTCTAGCACGGTTTTACTAAAGATTTATACAATGTATATTATTTTTTTGTGTACTATTTTATGTGAAGTTCCGCCCATAAAAATAACCGTTGGCTGTTCTGTCGATCAGATCCGCAACTTTCATTCATAATTTTATAACCAAATTATTACGCTGGTGGAAAATGTATTGGCATGTTTTGTAAAGTTACAGCGCGTGCTTTCAGACGCGTCTTTTCGGATGCGTCTTTAATCTGCTGTTCACAAGTTTTTTATTCTTGGTCTGACGTGCAATAAACCGGTCCTGACCGGTTTAGAGACTGCAGCGAATGGTTTATCACACCTAATTGAGATAAGAATGTCATTAGGGTGTGTAAGCATGTACACTGTGTTAACGATTTCATGACATGGGAATTTTAGCAAACAGAATCGGACCGACTGTTTGGGATTTTCAATCGGTCTTTCATGACCCCAATCCAACTAGGACCAACAAAACCGAAAAAAATATGATCCCTGTGGATAAATAACCATGTTTTATCGGTAGAAATAATTGATTCACCCAATAGCATTTGAAACAGTGTCGTCCTATTAAGGAAGCAGAATGTTTTCTGTTTTTACTTTTTTGTTCTATATCATTTCAGGCAAGAGTTAGCAAGGCTGTGAAGTTGTATTTATTTATTAAAGCAGAACAAGAAGAGTTCATCACAGGAAAATGATTGTAAATTGATTTATTGCATTTATTTCAAAATAATAATAAATTTCAGACACCTAATTATTGTCTCTAAATTTTCGGACACCTGTTTTTTTATAAATATTTTTCATATCTAAATTCATGGACACAAAAAAATATTATTATTTTTAAGTGTCCGTAAACATAGAGTAATTACGGTACTTTCAATTAAGGGGTTACCATTTTAAGTCAGAAATACAGGTAGTTATAACAAGTTAAGTTATTTAGTTAATTAAACAAGAAACCGTCGGAGACGGGTGATGCTCCCCAAAGTTTTTTTTGTCACAATATTGCACTATATATTCAGATAAAAGGAAACGTCTTGAGGGCACAGTAGTTGGGGGGGACAAGATTTTTTTTATATAAAATATCAAAGGGCCATAACTCTGTGATAATTCATCCAGCCAGAACCCGCTGATAATATGCACATCTACTCTTGGTAGTGAAGCTTCCCTTAAAGTTTCATTGAATTCGGGTCATTAGTCGCTGAGAAATAGCCCGGACAAGAATTGCACTATATGTACAGTTAATGGAAAATTTCAAAGGGCCATAACTCTATGAAAAATCACCCGACCAGAACCCGCTGATAATATGCACATCTCCTCTTGGTAGTGAAGCTTCCCATAAAGTTTCATTGAATTCCGGTCATTAGTTGCTGAGAAATAGCCCAGACAAGAATTGCACTATATGTACAGTTAAAGGACAATTTCAAAGGGCCATAACTCTGTGAAAAATCATCAGACCAGAACCCGCTGATAATATGCACATCTCCTCTTGGTAGTGAAGCTTCCCATAAAGTTTCATTGAATTCCGGTCATTAGTTGCTGAGAAATAGCCCGGACAAAAATTGTGCACGGACGGACACGCGGACGGACAGACGAAGCAGCGACTATATGCTGCCCCCAAAATTTTTGGGGGGAGCATAACAACATGTGGAAAGTGTTGCTGCAGACCAGCATTCAAATCCGGGCCTTTTCAGGAGCTACACTGTCCACTTTAAAGAAGTGCAAGGACTGCAAGAATGCGCAGGCTGGTCTGGAGCTATGCTGGCCACATATGGCATAAGGCCTATTTTCGTATGCCGCCTTTCATAAAGTCTAGACCGTGTTGTGGGTACTCACGTTTGCAGATGTTTGACCACAAGCTTCTGAATATTGGAGTAGGAGGTCCCAATAGAGTGGCCCAGCTTCTTTACGCCCTGGCACACAGAGATCATACATAAACATTTTAAGCGGCCGTTATTTGCTTGAAAAAAAAACTGCCCTAAAACTGACAATTTACTGGCATATAAAAACATTTACAGGGGTGTTAACATCTGTCATAACCCAGTAGTCCTGCAGGGCTACTAGCTGACATTTACAAGGGTGTAAACATCTGTCATAACTCAGTAGTCCTGCAGGGCTACTAGCTGACATTTACAAGGGTGTTAACATCTGTCATAACCCAGTAGTCCTGCAGGGCTACTAGCTGACATTTACAAGGGTGTAAACATCTGTCATAACTCAGTAGTCCTGCAGGGCTACTAGCTGACATTTGAAGTTGGCCCTCAGCTTCACCTTTGTCAGAATCACACCCAACAAGACATGATATTTCTATAGATAAGGTGTGCAGCTTTTTTTGGATAATTCATTTGGGATTAAATGCTGTCAATCTACGTACATTTTGTATTACTCCCAAAGGCATACCAGCAAACAAGTTTTTGCCCAATTGGGAAAAGTAATGGTACTAGTTGTGAAGTCTTCAGATTTGGAAATATGTGTATTTTATTTGTTGCTAACAAATACTTTAAAATTGATAACTAAGTGTTGTCAATATTATATTTACTTAGGTTCAATCGATAGAGCTGCATAGGGAAATTAAGTTAATGTTGTATATTATATATTTAAAAAGTGTGTGTGTGTTGTTGTTTTTTAAACCTTCAATTGGGATTTTTTGGACAGAAATTGGGAAAAGCTTATGTTTTTCAAAAGTGCTGTTTTCCGTTACTTTATAAAGAAAGAAAGAAATAGCTTCATACAAAAATAAAATGGTCACTGTAACAGTGTGATCAATGCATCTCAAGCCAAGGATCAACAGAGCTAAATTCATTTTGATTTCAAACAACGACTTGATGCATAAAGGCACTCAATGATCTAAACATTTGGGCAAATATTTTGGATATCATACTTATGGATTCGAGCGGGCAAGTGCAATTATACACCAGGTATTAATTGCAGTGTTTCAAGATATAGGAAAGTATATTGCTTGTAAATAATATTATGAATATATGGTATTTTTTGCCCTCACTGTCAGAAAGGGTGGAAAAGGGTTGAAACAATTGGAATTTCATAGGGCAAGATAATTGCCCAGCTGAAGTAGGGTAGTCAGTCATCTGGTTTCCCAGTACTCAACTTGAGGTAGGGGGAGATTGGCAGAGGAAAAAAATCATAACTCATTGTTATGTGGGCAGGTGAGGTATCGATCCCACAATCCACAGACATGTAGTCCAGCAATTAACCAACTGAGCTAGCCCACTGTTATTATGAAAGTGACTTCGGCTTGCGTTACCAGTTTTATTATATTCTAAATGCAATAATCATCCCCATGTTGCATATAAACAGTATAATTTAACGCTCTACAGTTATCTCCCTTGGCAGACACAATTCCAAATAAGTTCTACAATTCAAAATGGTCGGTTTGCATTAGTTTCTCAATGTGGTATTGCAATGTTTCATATTTTATGTAACACTAACACATTTTCAACCAATGTGAAGAAGATGCATGCATGGAAACACACAATAAACTCATTGATAAAAATATATAATAATGATCACCATAGCATTCCAATAGCATAAGAACCAAAAACAGACAATGAGTAAATCTATTCACTACACCAATGTGATAACTGTGAGCATTCATGGGCAGATAACTGTGAGCATTCATGGCCAGTAGCAAATTTAACCCTTTACCACTGTAATATGTATGTTGCCGCATTTGCAGTCCCTTAGAAACTTCCGTTAAAATAAATACCTTTCCTACTAAATTCAAGTTTAAAAGGCTTCATTTCCAACCCTTAGTTACTGATGAGCAGCAAACAGCATACAACCTGAACAGACTGTGAGTTACTCGCAGGCTGTTCTGGTTTTATGCTGGTTGCAAAAGCCATTTTCACTTTGCTCCTTATGGGGGAAAGAAGAGTTAAGTGTCCAAATTCAGTTGCAAACCAGTACCTTATCTGTCAGCTCACACAGCAGAAAGGTCCGCAGCTCTGGGCTGAAAAATTACAATTTGCATTTTCAGAAAATCTTGTGTTTGGTCTGGCATTGGAACAAATTGATAACAAGAAACCGTCAGAGACGGGTGATGCTCCCCAAAGGTTTTTTGGTCACAATATTGCACTATATATTCAGATAAAAGGAAACGTCTTGAGGGGCATAACTTTGGACAAAATAATACAATGGATGGTTTAGCAACTTAAAAATTTCAAATGGCCATAACTCTCTAAATAAATCATCTAACCATAACCCACAAATAACATGCGCATCTCCTCAAGATAGTTAAGCTTCCCATAAAGCTGCATTGTATTCCAGTCAGTTGTTGGGGAGAAATAGCCCGGACAAGAATTGCACTATATGTACAGTTTATAGAAAATTTTAAAGGGTCATAACTCTGTGAAAAATCATCCGACCATAACCGGCTGATAATATGCACATCCCCTGTTGGTAGTGAAGCTTCCCTTAAAGTTTCATTGAATTCCCGTAATAAGTTGCTGAGAAATAGCTCGGACAAGAATTGCACTATATGTACAATGGAAAATTTCAAAGGACCATAACTCTGTGAAAAATCATCCGACGAGAACCCGCTGATAATATGCACATCTCCTCTTGGTAGTGAAGTTTCCCATAAAGTTTCATTGAATTCCAGTCATTAGTTGCTGAGAATTAGTCCAGACAAGAATTGCACTATATGTACAGTTAATGGAAAAGTAAAGCTTCCCATAAAGCTTAATTGAATTCCTGTCATTAATTGCTGAGAAATAGCCGAGACAAAAATTGTGCATGGACGGACACACGGATACACGCACGGACAGACGAAGCAGCGACTATATGCTCCCCCCCAAAAATTTTGGGGTAGCATAAAACTGTAATTAGGAAGTAGAAACTGTTAAAAATGATTTAAACTATTTTTTTCATTAAAGGCGATAATTATGCAGTTCCCATGGAGTTCGTTTTTTATAATTGGCCTTGTCTATGATAACATAGCCCCACACATTGAACAAGTTGTAAAATTATACAAATTCAGATATTCCAATGCCCATTATTAATCGACTTCTGATGCAATGTGGCTGGTATTGAACTCTTCAGATATATCATTATTGCAAACATTTTCATACAGTTTAGTGGTTGGTTGTAAAATTGTTAAACAAAAACAAAGTCGTGGTACTGTAATGCTGAAGAGTATGAAGCCGTGAAATATGCTTACATCAGGCTAACAGTACTTCTCAAAGACTTCCTGTACTAATTGAGCTGCATCATGCGAAAAATGGTCTTATGCCATATTTGGCAATTGAGCAGTCTGTTCTGGAGCTACGCTGTTGCTAAAGTAACACGAGGTTTTGTGGTCTCATAAGCAAATGGGATAGCTCATGACCAGTCTGCACCATTACGCAGGCTGGGGGGTAGCTCATGACCAGTCTGCACCATTACGCAGGCTGGTATGGAGCTACACTGGCTGAATATGGCATAGAACCCATTTTTGCATAAAATGGCTGAAAGTATTTGGTTACTTTAATTGTTGACAATCACAAAGCGGTCATTTTTTAAGTTCTAAAAAAGCAAAGATCACATAAATAATGGTGAAATACCAGCCTTGTCTACAGAGGTAACCATAGTTACTGTTACCTAGGCACCCCAAACAGCAGCAGTTCCAGGAAGTCATTGCTCACAGTCCCAGCACCAGACGCCTGCAAACGGGTGAATACCGGTAAATACCAAACTGTTTCATGGCTAAATTTTCTGTGGTGTTTTTAAAGATAATACCGACATTTTTGTATTGCAATTTTCTGTGGTGTTTTTAAAGCTAATACTAACAGTTTTATGTTGCAATTTTCTGTATTGTTTTAAAAGCAAATACCGACAGAATTGTGTTGCAATGTTCTGTCGTATTTTTAAAGCTAATACCAACAGAATTGTGTTGCAATGTTCTGTAGTATTTTTAAAGCAAATACCGACAGAATTGTGTTGCAATGTTCTGTCGTATTTTTAAAGCTAATACCAACAGAATTGTGTTGCAATGTTCTGTAGTATTTTTAAAGCAAATACCGACAGAATTGTGTTGCAATGTTCTGTCGTATTTTTAAAGCTAATACCAACAGAATTGTGTTGCAATGTTCTGTAGTATTTTTAAAGCTAATACTGACAGTTTTGTGTTGCAATTTTCTTTGGTGTTTTAAAAGGTAATACCAAACTGTTTTGTGTTGCAATTTTCTATGGTGTTTTAATAGGTAATACCGAACTGTTTTGTGTTGCAATGTTCTGTAGTATTTTAAAAGCTAATACCAAAAGAATTGTGATGCAAGTTTCGGTAGTGTTTTTAAAGATAATACCGACAGAATTGTGTTGCAATTTTCTATGGTGTTTTTAAAGCATATCATAAATGTCTGGGGTATCATTAAAAAAAAAAAATCCGAAAACAGCCCAGCTAAAAAATCAGTTGCATACACAGTGATTGATAATAACCCCAGGCTTGGTAATGGGGCCATGCATAGTTGAGATTAACCGTATTGTCATAAGAGAGGTTCAGTATCAATTTGAAGTGAATTGGTGTAGAAATGAAGAAGTTATAGTAAAAGGCAATTTTGGGTGGGCGTGGCTTATGTGGGCATGGCCTATTTGGGCGGGGCGAACCCAGGGTTGGTAATGGGGCCATGCATAGCTGAGATTGACCGTATTGTCATAAGAGAGGTTCAGTATCAATTTGAAGTGAATTGGTGTAGAAATGAAGAAATTATAGTAAAAGGCAATTTTGGGTGGGCGTGGCCTATGTGGGCGGGGTGCCCTAGGGTTAGTAATGGGGCCATGCATAGCTGAGATTGACCGTATTGTCATAAGAGAGGTTCAGTATCAATTTGAAGTGAATCGGTGTAGAAATGAAGAAATTATAGTTAAAGGCAATTTTGGATGGGCGTGGCCTATGTGGTCGGGGCGCCCCAGGGTTGGTAATGGGGCCATGCATAGTTGAGATTGACCGTATTGTCATAAGAGAGGCTCAGTATCAATTTAGAGTAAACTGGTGCAGAAATGAAGAAGTTAATGTAAAATAACATAAAAAAATGAGTGAAAATCTTGACCCGGCCCCGCTCCAACCCCAATAACTTTCCACCCAAGGGTCAGATCAAAATTTGGTCACTGTCACCATCCACATATGCTCATAGCTACCATGTATGTAAGTTTCAAGGTTCTAGTGCTAATAGTGTAGGAGGAGCAGGTGGCCAGGATGGACGGACGGACAGACGCACATCACCACAATATCCCCACTTTTTCTCCGAAAAACGTGGGGATAATTATTCCTCGATTTTCATTTAAAAAAACAATGTATTGCATACTCTCCAATTCTCTTAAGCCCTATACCTGTTTCTGTTTAGCAAAGGTGTACAGTTTGGAGTCCATCTCCAGCAGTATGTCCTCCCACGCCTCTTGCATCTGTTGTACTGTGGCGTCCAGGTACTGGGGGAGAAACAGGCAAGTGTAACAGATGAAAGTCAATAGTTAGGCTGAAGTCTACTATTACCATCATACACAATGGCTACACAATTCCTTATTCGGCTATGAAAATACCCTTTTGCTGTAACTATCCAACTGTTTTCTGCTACAATCCTCAGTCCACAAATAACATTTGAAAATTGATTATGATAATCACCTTACCGACCAAAACATACAACAAATGCATTGAAATATGTCAACAATTGAAGAGTTGTAGAGTATACATGGCACAGTTTCTGTAAATGCAATAGCATATGATGCTTTTTATTAGTAACCTAGCGTACATAAAGTATAGATTTCATTCCAACAAGCGCTTTCAAACACAAACAAAATGCATTTCTTATAATGAAACAAAATATTTTTCCCTGAAATAAGTTGTTTTCTTTCATAAGACATCATGACTTTTCAAGATGCATATAATTATTTTCAGTTTACAAGGCCTTAACCACTTCTATTTCTTTGCTCTGGTGTTTATCATCATATGTCATGATTTTTACTAAACTTATTTGGCCCTAGGCATTTTTTTTTTGTATTTATCTTTTCACCACTCAAAAAATGTCGTGAATTAAGATGCGTAGGAATAAAGAATTTAATTTTTTTTTAATAAAGAACTCATATTCCTTAACATCTCGATGAAAATATATATAAGGTGGGCCACAGGACAATCTGTATCCTTTGATTTAATTGCCTATTAGGCAACCATAACAAGATTGATAATAATATTTCCCTTGTGAGATTTGTGTATAAAACCTAGGCAGATATCTAAGACAGCACTACCTGAATGAAGGTGGCTATCTGTCCATATTTCTGAGCCAACAGCTTCAACTCATTGTCGTGTGACGTGAGCAAGTGGGTGTCAAACTGAAAGAGAACAACGAGAGATACCAATATGTGAAGTATCACTCTAGGTGGACAGCCTGAGACATATGGTGATTTTAGTTGAATATCTGGGTGATTACAAAGATATTTGCTTGTTGCATGCATCTTGCAAATAAACGATAACCAGAATTTAACATGGGGCAAAATCCTGTTAAAAAGCTGTTAAAAATCTTGTTGCTGGTCACAAGTATAGGTCTTGGTCAGTGAATGCTCATAAAGACTGGACAGGAGGTCACGGGTTCGATCCCCACTGTAGGATTGTCCATTAGGTTGTTCATCACCCCTAGAGACACCAAGTACTAGTTCTAGTCCTAAGAAACAGGGCACTTCAAATAAACATTAGGCTTTCTATGGAAATGAACTTAAATAATTAGGTTTAAACTAAATGTTAACCTGAATTTACTAAGTAAAGCAATTGGCATAAATTTGCATAATTACAGGTCAGAGTTATAAAACTTGGTCGGTGACATCACACAATGTGCCTGAAGTTTCAATAGACTACCTGTAGTAGAAAAAGTGATATGTAGATAGTGTTTCAATAGACTACCTGTAGTAGAAAAAGTGATATGTAGATAGTGTTTCAATAGACTACCTGTAGTAGAAAAAGTGATATGTAGATAGTGTTTCAACAGACTACCTGTAGTAGAAAAAGTGATATGTAGATAGTGTTTCAATAGACTACCTGTAGTAGAAAAAGTGATATGTAGATAGTGTTTCAACAGACTACCTGTAGTAGAAAAAGTGATATGTAGATAGTGTTTCAATAGACTACCTGTAGTAGAAAAAGTGATATGTAGATAGTGTTTCAATAGACTACCTGTAGTAGAAAAAGTGATATGTAGATAGTGTTTCAACAGACTACCTGTAGTAGAAAAAGTGATATGTAGATAGTGTTTCAATAGACTACCTGTAGTAGAAAAAGTGATATGTAGATAGTGTTTCAATAGACTACCTGTAGTAGAAAAAGTGATATGTAGATAGTGTTTCAACAGACTACCTGTAGTAGAAAAAGTGATATGTAGATGTTGCATGTTCACCTTGATTATTGTATACGCAAAACGGTTCCGAATGTATGCGTTGATAAAAATGCCGGGTACAAATGTCGCTCACATCAATAACAAATAATTCTTTGTACAGAAGGCTAAAAATAGCAATGGTGAATACATGTACCAATAAAGAACTGACCTTAGACTTTTCTTATAAAAGATCAGAATAAAGAATTTTATAACACCAGTTATCTAGCATTCAGGACGTACACATTTGTTTAAGTGTAGAAAATAGAGAACCATTTAAAGGTTCCCAATGCACATCTCATCAGTGTCTATGTTATTTCTCAGAACCAGGGGCCGGGAATTATAAAATAACATTTTTATGCATTTTAGTTTTAATATTTAATTAATTTCATGAATAGTCTAGAACTCTGCAGTCTAGAATACACACTGGCCTATCAACCATTGGTCTGCAGTCTAGACTAGACACTGGGCTATCACCCACTGGGCATACCGTGTGCAGGGTGAATTCCTGGTCCCCACTGCTGGACTGTTTGAGCACAACAAGAAGACTGGTCAGGTCCTCTGACAGGACTGCATTCACAATCTCCACGGACTGAATGTAACAGAATATAATCATTAAACGATGAGTTAGATAATAAGCAGACAAAACATTTACTACATGCTCTGCCACTGATCACAATCAGCAAAAGCATGCAAGGTCTGTACTGGTAACAAGCTCCTTAGGGGTAACAAGCTCTGCACTGACCTGCTCTCAACTGGTGAAGTTTGGGCTTGTACATTTTCTTACTTATTAAAGAATTTGGGCTTAACTGATAATTTGGGATTTTCGAAACTACATAAGTTGTCTCCCATTCGGGTGGGTATCACGAGTATCCCGGGTAAAAAGCGGTCCGTCTAAAATGCGAATATGACTCATATCCGCGGATATGACCAAAAAGTGCGGATATGGACGAATACAGGCAATATCAACACTTTTTCTGCAATGTTTATTTCATAATTAAAAAAAAACACAATGTGTGTTAAATATGTTAGTATTGTCTCAAAATATAACAAGAGCACCGCCTTGCGGGTGCAGACCGCTCATCTATTTCCTTTTTAAAGGTGAAGGGACTCTCATTTTCAATCACAAAGGAGGGAGGGGTGGAGTGAAGAGGGGGTTATAGTGTGGGGGTGAGGACATTTATTACATTATTTTTCAAAAATGTGAAAAAAAAAAATCGGGGGGGGGGGGGGGGGGGGGGGGGGGGGGGGGGGGGGGGGGGGGGGGGATGGGGATTCTTGTGTGCGATGGTTGGACGGTAGTTCTAACATAATTTAAAAAAATAAAAATTTGTGTTTTTTAACCGTTTCAAAAAAAAAGACATTTGGGAGGGTGGGGTGGGGGGGGGGGGTATAGTGTGAGGGTTTGGTGGTCATTTGTGAGATGATCTTAAAAAAAAAAAAAAAAATAATAGGGGGGGGGGGGGGGGAATCGGGGGGGGGGGGGGGGGGGGGGGGGGCACGGAGGATGGTTTGGGTGGAGTCTATTGTGGTATGTCAGGTAAGAGTAGTTTTGTCAAAGTATCAATCAAATCTAATCATTAATAAAGAAGTTATGGCAATTTTAGCAATATTTAATAATTTGACCTTGAGAGTCAAGGTCATTCAAAGGTCAAGGTAAAATTCAACTTGCCAGGTACAGGAACCTCATGATAGCATGAAAGTATTTGAAGTTTGAAAGCAATAGCCTTAATAGTTAAGAAGTAATGTGGATCGAAACACAAAATTTAACCATATATTCAAAGTTACTAAGTCAAAAAAGGGCCATAATTCCGTAAAAATGACAACCAGAGTTATGCAACTTGTCCTTTTACTGTACCCTTATGATAATTTGCTAGTGTTCCAAGTATGAAAGCAATATCTATGATACTTTAGGGGTAAAGTGGACCAAAACACAAAACTTAACCAAATTTTCTAAGTATAAAGGACCCATAATTCCGTCCAAATGCCAGTCAGAGTTACATAACTTTGCCTGCACAGTCCCCTTATGATAGTTAATAAGTGCAATAGCTTTGATACTGTAGGAATAAAGTGGACCTAAACACAAAACTTAACCAAATTTTCAATTCTCTAAGTATAAAAAGGGCACATAATTCTGTCAAAATGCCAGTCAGAGTTACATTACTTTGCCTCCACAGTCCGCTTATGATAGTTAGTAAGTGTTGCAAGTATGAAAGCAATAGCTTTGTTACTTACGGAATAAAATGGACCTAAACACAAAACTTAACCAAAATTTTCAATTTTCTAAGCATAAAAAGGGCACATAATTCTGTCAAAATGCACGCCAGAGTTATCTAACTTTGCCTGCCAAGTCCCCTCATGATAGTAAGTACGTGTGCCAAGTTTGAATGCAATAGCATTGATACTTTCTGAGAAAAGTGGACCTAAACGCAAAACTTAACCAAAATTTTCAATTTTCTAAGTATAAAAAGGGCACATAATTATGTCAAATTGCATGCCAGAGTTATCTAACTTTGCCTGCCCAGTCCTCTCATGATAGTAAGTAAGTGTACCAAGTTTGAATGCAATAGCATTGATACTTTCTGAGAAAAGTGGACCTAAACGCAAAACTTAACCGGACGCCGACGCCGACGCAGACGCCGACGCCAAGGTGATGACAATAGCTCATAATTTTTTTTCAAAAAATAGATGAGCTAACAATATAATAGACATCATTTTTCCAACTCTAAATTCATATCCGCGATCATGAAGAAGTGCCAGAAGATTGTTTTAGGGCTACACTCCACAAACAATATAACCACGCCGACACCACATATGTTTTGTTTACATAATGTTTATATAATATACTGAATGTATTATTATTCTTGATGTCGTCTGAAAACTTTAGTATTTAGATATACAATAAGCTTTAGAAAATAGCAAAGTATTTTGGGGCCGATTATCGCCAGACCACAAGTAATTAATGATGTTTCTTTACACTGGTTATATTTTAATTTGAATACAAAATTTTGAATTCATTTAAATATACTGAATGTTATGAATGCAGTAAATATTGTCTGAAATGTCACTGTGGCATTTTTCACTTGAAAATAAATGCGCGAATATGATAAAATCGACAAATGTGGTTTATCGAATAAAGGATCTATATTTGTAGTGCTATAATAACTTTATGCAAGGTAAAAATATCTTACATTTGATTGTCACTATTTATTTTATGCTTTCCGGTGGTTTATTGAGAAATATCAGTAATGAAAACTGATAATTTAACTGTTTCAATCAGTGAAAATTAACAGTGAAAATTATCGATGATTTTCACTTTTTACTGTGAAATGACGTCATTTTTTTGACGAAATTACGTCATTATCCCAGCGAAAATCTTTAGTTAAACCCTTAAACAATGTGTCCAGATTTTCGTAATTCCGTCTTGACAGAGTTATCGTTCGTGCGGGTAGGTATACCTACTTCCAGTATTAAGGAAAACAATTGGGAAATACTACTGTTCTATCGTTAAATGCCATAATTTTAGCTGTATAATCGGTAAATTTTGAAACAAAAGTAAAATTACATAAATTGCCTAAAGACTCATGTACAAGAAAAGCTTGGATGATAGCAATTGGCCGGAAAAATTGTTGTCCAACGGCATATACTCGCGTCTGTTCCGACCACTTTCGAGACGGAATCGGTCCAAACTCTGTTGACCGAAACAAAATTCCTACTGAAAATTTACCTCAACGCAAAGTAGTAAAGGACATCGTAGTGCTACATTTAAATGTTTCAAGAATGATTTTTACCATTATAGTTGCGATGTTATTGAAAAGCAATGCATGTCCCGCTAAAATTTTAGATTTTTTGTTAATATCATGTTTTATAAGTGAATGTAACAGCTGTAATATTAATCTTAAACATATAGGCTTCGTATTTTAACTTATCTGGGTATTGGAAATGAACTGTTGAAATATTAACAAAAAATCTTAACTTTTACCGGGACATGCATTGCTTTTCAATAACAGCGCAACTATAATGGTTATAATCATTCTTGAAACATAAAAATGTAGCACTACGATATCCTGTGTTCATTTGAATAAATAAAATAACGTGTATATTTTTACGTACCAATAAACTATAATATATAGTAACAATCAAATATAAGATATTTTTACCTTGCATATTTAATACATATTGTGTATTTTTCATTAAACATTGAAATAAACATTGCAGAAAAAGTGTCGATATTGCTTATATTCGTCCATATCCGCACTTTTCGGTCATATCTGTGGATGTGAGTCATATACGCATTTTAGACGGACCGCTTTTTACCTAGGATACTCGTGATACCTACCCCAATGGGAGACAACTAATGTAGTTTCGAAAAGACCGAATTTATGGACTGCAGTTTGTATGCCAATAACATCTTCTTTTAAATACATAGTGTGTTTTTTCAGGTCAGTGTGATAAAATTGATAAAGAAATATTTCATGAAATGCAACTTCTTAACAAACGAACAAGGAGATAGTTTAAGGACAAGAAACCTCGCACTATTACAAAAATTGCACATCATCAAGTTATCCTTTAAAAAAACAACAGTAACTTGTCCCACACTGAATCAGAAATTAAACACTCTGCAAAATTGTAAAAGGTATTTCCCCAAGACACTGTACGAAGTAGGGATGGGACCAAATATCCGAAAATTCGATAATCTGCATCATATTCTGATCCGAAATTCATATTCGAATATTCTATTTTTATGCAAAGATACTTCTAAAAAAGTTATATGTACATGTACAAAGTAGCAGTTTTGGTTTAGTGCAGATGACTTTCCTTATAAGTCATGGTTTGGATAACAGCTGCCATAATTGAATGATATGATAATTGGCAAACGGGAGGGTATATGGCGATGGACAGATCGCCAATTTACTGAAAATTTATATTGATGCAATATGAACAAACTATTTCTGAATATCAGTCGAAAATGAAAATTATTTTGTGTGAAACATCAATGCGTTTCGCAAAGCATTCAATTTGTTTGATATTCAAAATCTGTGTTTTTACAGGTCTTTTAACCTCAGGTGGTATATAACACAGTATCTTTGGACTTGATTGAGTCGAAGTTCGCATTTGTTTCTTTTAACCAATTAAACCATCGTGGTTCTTAATTTCAGAATAAATATCGAAAACAAAAGCATAAATATTATCGATGGGGAAGAAATCCAAATCAATTAGAAATATTGAAACAAGAAACCATCGGAGACGGGTGATGTCACAATATTGCACTATATATTCAGATAAAAGGAAACGTCTAGTAGTTGGGGGGACAAGAATTGCACTTTATGTACAGTTTATAGAAAATTTCAAAGGGCCATAACTCTGTGAAAAATCATCCAACCAGAACCGGCTGATAATATGCACATCTCATCTTGGTAGTGAAGCTTCCCATAAAGTTTAATTGAATTCCTGTGATTAATTGCTGAGAAATAGCCCAGACAAAAATTGTGCACGGACGGACGGACACACACACGGACAGACGAAGCGTCAACTATATGCTTTTTTTGGGGGGAGCATAATAAATTAGAATTACTGTTTCCAGAAATATTTTATGAAAATAAACAGTTTTTATTTTAAATCAAGAACATAATAATTAATGATCTTTACAAAAAAATTATTAGTGGCAATATGGAATAATACATAGCTGCAGATGGTCATAAGTTCGGACATTTAAATATATAAGGTTTAAAAATTCAATATTCGGATATATTCCAATAATGACAAACAAATATTTGAATATGATTATCAGTATTTGTTCCCATCCCTAATATTAAGACAAAGTTCGCAATGCTACCTCGCTACTGATCTCTTCTCCAACAGTAACCTTGGCGACAGGGAACACCCCGTAGATGTAGAGCTGGACCTCCTGACTGCAGCTGCCTATCACCAACACATTCAGCCTGCAAGTAGAACCACCAACACATTCAGCCTGCAAGTAGAACCACCAACACATTCAGCCTGCAAGCAGAACCACCATCACATTCAGCCTGCAAGTAGAACCACCAACACATTCAGCCTGCAAGCAGAACCACCAACACATTCAGCCTGCAAGTAGAACAACCAACACATTCAGCCTGCAAGTAGAACCACCAACACATTCAGCCTGCAAGCAGAACCACCAACACATTCAGCCTGCAAGTAGAACCACCAACACATTCAGCCTGCAAGTAGAACCACCAACACATTCAGCCTGCAAGTAGAACCACCAACACATTCAGCCTGCAAGCAGAACCACCAACACATTCAGCCTGCAAGTAGAACCACCAACACATTCAGCCTGCAAGTAGAACCACCAACACATTCAGCCTGCAAGCAGAACCACCATCACATTCAGCCTGCAAGCAGAACCACCAACACATTCAGCCTGCAAGTAGAACCACCAACACATTTAGCCTGCAAGCAGAACCACCAACACATTCAGCCTGCTTGCAGAACCACCAACACATTCAGCCTGCAAGCAGAACCACCAACACATTCAGCCTGCAAGCAGAACCACCAACACATTCAGCCTGCAAGCAAAACCACCAACACATTCAGCCTGCAAGCAGAACCACCAACACATTCAGCCTGCAAGCAGAACAGTATGCAGCATTTGTCCTCAAAACATTGTAAATCAATGTTCCAATTATTATTGTTTAATCACATTTATTTAGGAATATATTCATTTACTTTACTTAATGACAATTTAGCACAGATATTTTGCCTAATTACAATGAAGACTATTTTGATTGATGTTTGAATTTGTGATATGACCTTGTCAAGAATTCTTGATATACATGTACGGACTATGTTAATGACCATTGAATCCCTTACTGTTTTCATGCTTAATGTTTTTACATATATTATGTGACTTATAGGCCCGTTTGGGCTGCAGGGCCCATGCTACTCTTTGAGGGATTGGCGCAGGGGCCCTTAGAGGGGGGAATTTGCGTCGTTTTGGACGAAAAAGAGAATTTTAGAAGATCTTTTCACCAACCATTCAACACTTCAAAAAACCCAAAAACGGCCAAACAAGGGCCCTTGGGCCGGGTGCATGCTTTTTTGTAATTGTCTGTTGTTATTTCTATATATGTTTGCACATGTCACTTTAATAAAATATTTACTTCCTTTATTTAAAATGAGCACTTTGACAAAAAGTCAAACGCTTATATAACCACTTTCAAGTCTGTCACTAGGTAAAACAAGAATTTGTGAAAAATCTAGATACTGCTACCTGAATGGTGATCAAACCCTTGACCTCTCGCTAGGTGGACTATATCCATTATACCACTGGGATGTCGTAAATATCCCAGCTTGTTTATTGTCATAATGATTTAAGTTTTTACCACTTAGATACGTATTTTGACGTGATTGTGAACCCTTAAAGAGTTAAATTTAATTGAAGATCTTTCTAACTAGATTCAGGTTTTAGAGGCTTCATGTCCAACCCTTACATGCTGATGAGCAGCAAACAGCATAAAACCTGAACAGACTGCGAGTTACTCTGCCATTTTCACTGTTCCTTTGAGTGGGAAAGGGTTAAGTATAAATGAAAAATGTGCGCAATAAAATTGACCTTCCAGTCTGTACACATTTAGTTTCAGCCCATTCAAAGTTGTCTGTCAGTCACTATCATGCCTGTAGGTCCTAAGTTGTTCTGCACTCACAATACATTTATTGTTCTCTTACTATGATCTACTCATGTTGACATTTGTAACACCTGCCGTCTGTTGTATGCAAATGAAACCTACTTACCCAGAGTTGTGTTGAGGATTTGTGTTCTTCACTAAATTGTTTTAATGGACAAAAATATCAGTAAGATAAATTGGTATTTTTGTGACTATGGTTCCTGATTTAAACAACAAATGAAATGGAGCATCAATGATTCTAGAATTCAAACTGTGCAATTATATCATTATTTTGACAATTACTACTAGTAAAAGAATCACACTAAAAGAACCGGACAAAAAAATAAACAAATCTGTAAAATATCATTTTTTATGAATACACTGGATCTTTCATATCATATTCAGTAACAAGGGTATGTGTATGTTATCCCTGCCATAGGCGGACAAATATAGTTTTGGCCTTGACCATCTGTCTTTCAGTTTGCCCAAAACATTTTTGTGTCCGGAGGTGTTTCTCGTAACTGCTTGAGCCAATTTAATTGAAACTTGGTCAAAACATGTCCCCTGTGAGACTCAAACCTCTGACCACAGTAAATAACGTTCTTTCCACAGGGCCACAGCGACAGTTGATGTGTTAATTAACCCTTTGCATGCTGGGAAATTTGTCGTCTGCTAAAATGTTGTCTGCTGAATTTCTAAAATTAGCATTTTCTTCAATTATTTTTCAAAGAATACTATCAGAATAGCAAACAGTTTGGATCCTGATGAGACGCCACGTTGTGTGGCGTCTCATCTGGATCCAAACTGTTGGCAAAAGCCTTTAAAATTCGGTTCCAGCGCTATAAGTGTTCAAACTATGCTCACTGTTTCTGGCTTTGGAGCTTCTTCTTATCTTCTACATTGTCCTCACTGAAGTAGAAAAGCCGACATGAAAGGGTTTATACAGCTGAGCCAGATGTGAATTAATTCAGATAAAGTTTTCTTAGAAATAATAACGAAACTTGTGTTGCTGACACATACAAACAATTAAAACAAAATTGTATAACTTTTATCTTAATTGGAATTGTATGGAAGTGTATCAAAATAATGCTTAGTTTTTTCTTTCAAAAGATCCAATAAATTTACAAAAGTTTAGTACTTTTTCAACATCATTATATACACCAACTTATTTACAGCAGAGAAGAAAAACCATACCTTTTTCCTTTCGACAAACTTCCGTAGCTACAAAGAAAACATACTAAAATAAATCAGTAGCAAGGTAGGAACAAGCTTATAGGAACGTTTAACACAATGATCTATGTTTCACTTTTAAAAATGTATACGAGTGAAAAAATATCACCCAAAGTTGCAGGACAATAATAGCTACACATGCATAACTTCATGCTATAATGAACAATGAATGCAGGTTTGAATGTCAACAACCATAGGAGAACTTGGTCTTACTAGTTTCCCTGGCGTATCTTCGAGTCCGTTAAACCAAAATGGTAAAATACAGTCCAATTTGAAACAAGAGCTGTCACCATAGGATGACATATGCCCCCTATAAACGCTTTGATAGAAGTTATGAGCATTTTTCGAAACCTAAACGCAGATTTCGAAACCTAAGCGCGGACCCTAAGTTCAAAGTCAAGGTCACAGGGGTCAAAATTTGTGTGCGTATGGAAAGGCCTTGTCCATATACACAAGCATACCAAATATGAAGGGTATATTTCAAGGGACATAGATATTATGAGCATTTTTCGAAACCTAAACGCAAAGTGTGACAGACAGACAGACAGACGGACGGACAGACGGACAGTGCGATCACTATATGCCCTCCTTCATGGGCATAAAAAAATAATCTCAATTTCAATAAAAAAACTTTTTTTTTAAATAATGATATCTTATTTATTTTATTTCAATTACATCTAACAAAGTATTTATCTATACAATTTTATTTATATGACTTCAAATTTGAATCATTATAAAGAGTATTATAAAATTATTTTTTCTAAAATCAAAAAATGACCAATACCCAAACAGCATTTTTACCCAAAATGACCACAAGAAGGCCTGGCCTATGGACAGACTCTACTTTGTAACATTTAATAACTCGATATTACTGAGAACCATATTCTAGCCAAACTTCCTAAATACATTTAAACTTATCCACTTATTTCACTGGATTTAACAGGCAGCATAATACTTTTCTGGATTTAATATGATTCCTTTATTTAATCATTTTCAGGGAAGTGAAATACAATTAATCTTACCTCTTATTAAGGGGATGCAGCTTGGGCAGGTAGGTGGCAGTGTTGTCCTGTAGATAGGGGTCAGAGAGGGTTGAAGCTCCGCATTTAGGGGCCGCGTGACACACCCAGGAAAGGGAGGTCACTTGGCTGCCGACCTCTATCGTATGAAGGACCTCAGCATTCTCAATGTAACATAGGACCACCTGACCACTGCTGTACCCCACTGCCAGCACTGACAATGGCAAGCGAAATATCCAACTTATCAAGAGTAAGCATTAAATTCCCACTTAGATACTTATTTTGATGCATTTGTAGTCCCGCTTCATTTCCAACCCTTAGATACTGATGAGCAGCAAACAGCATAAACAGGATGAGAGTTACTCGCAGGCTGTTTGCACAAAGCCATTTTCACTTTGCTTCTGAGTGGGAAAGGGTTAATGACTTTTCTTAAACACATGAAGCTGTTTTTTTCCACAGCAAGATTAAAAGCTTCGTTTAGGAAAATATCAACCTTGGTGAATAATAAGTGACACTTGTTTGAGATGAGTTAATATTCTAAAGGACAGTTACTAGGAAAATTGTGTCAATACATGAAGATATAAGAATTACTAACAACGTAATGACCATTGATAAAACTATGAAAGCAAAACAGCTTAAAGGGCAATATCAAATAATTCTTCAACAAAATTCTTGGTGTTTTTATTGGTCATTGAATGTGACCAATACATTATAATAGTTACAAATAAGATCATAAATTTTGGTGAATATCGGATAAAAGTTGCACTGACTTGCAGGCTTGTCATTATTAACCGATTGCCGATCAAATTCAACAATTAAAATCTCCAGAAAATCGATTGTTTTTCCTGATTCATTAAAATTGTGATTGGAAGTTTTGATCTCGCTAACCGACAATAATTGGCGAGGAATAACCATAGAGCGTTTTGACCTTGGGCCTTTTTGACTAGCTACCGCCACACCGATAGCTTGCCGCGTTTTGTAAAATGGCTTTTGATTGGTTTATCGCGTCGGCATACGGCCAATCATGTGGAACGTAGAAATTAATCAACATTTCTCAAAATGGCTGAACCAAAGAAGAAGAAAATTAAAAGTCTTGAAGACTTCGGTTTTATGCATAAACCGAAACCTGTTGAGATCAATTTTGACTTGCACAACAGTTTATTTATTGTTCCCCTTTTGTTCAGATGCTTGCGTATGCATACTGCACGATAATTCAGCCGCAGACCCAAAACTGCAAAAGCGTTGCGCCTCATGAAATAATAATGAACTGTGCATTCTCAACCGATATATGATGTTTCAGTGATAAACAAAATAAAACATGAAAAACATAATGTGGGGTGTTCATACTTGTTTCGAGTTTGTTTTGTTGAACAAAGTGTTTGTTTCAAGTTGTGTTTTTGCATCGATTTTTGCAAGGCACTCTTGGGGGGAGGCGTTTTTTAATGCTTTGTTCTGTTGTTACAATATTCAAGGAAGAGGCTGGGGAGTCAGACCAAGAAGATGACAGCTTTTACTAACATGTACAGTATACTTAAATGTGAAAACCTAAAATTTTCTCTTCTTTTTAGACCTCATTTTAACTTTTAATGCTCTGAGAATATCAGTATTTTGTCCCTCAAAATGTCTAGAATTTGTTTTCGGTCGGGGGGCTTTGCCCCCCTGGCACCCTACCAAGGCGTTGCCCTGGACCCACATGGGGGCCTGGGCAGCCCCCTTGACCCCCGGCCTACTTGGTTACTATTCCAAAATAATCCCTTGTTTGAAATCATAATGACAACCCTGACTTGCATGAGCCTGGATTGTTACCTTTGCCATCAGGTCTCCAAGCCATGGCTTTCACCTTCGTCTCTTCATTCTGGGCTGGCAAAGACCAAACCTTCTGCCATGTCAACCGGTGCAACACAACCTGCCAACAGATGCATCAAAGCTGCCATGTCAACCAATACAAAACAACCTGTCATCTCAACACATGTGTTTTATGTATCTGAATATTAAATGATTAACTGTAAGATATATATTTTTTGTACAAGAAACCAAGACGGCTCTTTTTTGTATCTTAGAAAACAAAAGCCTTTTTGAAATACCCGGCCACAATTCAAACACGTACTTTTTTACCTACAGATAGTCCGACTGAAATACCAGTCTTTCAAAACTAAATAAAATTTCCATTACCCAAACTTAAAAACATAAGTCTGTAGTACACAATAAAAAGCCTACTGTTAGATCTGTACATTGAATATCATGTATTTTCTGATTGTCTTGAGCAAAATTGGGAAAACCCCAGCTCTATTAATAGACAGAACAAAATTGACACAACTTATTAAATCCAATTAGTTAAACATTTTTAAATGTAGCAATAAGATTATTAATGAGTTTCAGAATTTGTGGGGGTGTATTACTAAAATGTATTTCTATAATTAAAGGAATATTTATGCTGATGGTGTTTTGGTGCATTGTATTGCTCTCTTTTATTGTGTAGTTGTACATAGCAGACAAAATTATGTAAGCTTCAGCATTTTTTCCTTCAGAGCTTCATGTGGTCATAAAGAAACTGCAGTTTATAGGCGGTATATTGCACTCCTGGATATAATTATTGTTCACCTCTCCCTGTATGTTTGAGAGCGCAACGAGATCAAACTTTGGAGACCATTCCATCAGCTCTGCCTCAACTGACACATACTTCTCATCTACCTGGCGGAACGCCTCTAGCTCTGGCATTGCAAATCAACTGCAAAGGATTACAATAAATATCAATTAACATTAAAATAAACTTCAAGTCCTGCATTATCAGATTCTAATTAAAGACTTTTTTCTTGATCTTATTCAGCACAAATAAGACCATTGACATTGCCATGTCAAGGTAAAAATCGAATTACAAATACCAATCAAAAGGTTTAAAAGTTTAGTTATAACAATATTACTAAGGCAGAATTTAACGGGGACCTTTACTAAGCTTAGGCTGAGTTCGAGTTCAAAGAAGAAGAAACCTAGATAACAGTATTTTAAAGCGTATCCGAAAATATATTTGTCCGAAATAAGTGTCATTGTTAAAGTAAGAGCATTTTGACAGAAATAAATCGGTGTCACTGATTGTCGAATGTCCTAATAAATACTTTTCGAAAACAAATGTACATGCGCAATACAAAATTAACAAACACGTCATACAAATGTACGCGAACAACGATTAGATCCGCATTCCGTGCCCCCTTATTTTCTGGCAGTTCTTGCTTTCAGCAGCTCGTGCTGGTTAGGCCAATGAGATTACGTTTAACAGTGGTAATTTACCAATCAACTTAACGGTTTCTTATGACAGATCTTAAGCGGCCATTTCAAGTTGTTAACAAAGTAACTGTCAAGCGTAAGCCGAATTTGCTGTCAAAACAATGGTTTCCAGTATTTAATTTTAACCAGGTATTGGTAAGACCAATAATTAAGCAAAATATCACCACGGCAATAAATGCCTTGACTCAATATTGAAGTCAAGGATAAACATTGTCATAAGTCGTTCATAGTCAACAGGAGTCTTCTCCCTTGCATTGGTGTCTTGTCCTTTTGTCCACGTCAACGCAAGGGTCAATTAAAAAGGGTGAGGGTGGAAAGCTATCAAAGTATGTTGATGCTTCGAATGAATAACCCAATCCATAGTGTATCTTAGTTTAGTACAATCATGTAATTAAAGGGTTAACAGTTTTGCAAAATGACAATTTAAAAATAAAGATTAGAGATTCAATTTTTTTTTTTTAATTTATTGAAATCTGAAATATTCACAAAAAGTAAATTTATTCCAAAATGACTGCCCAAAAATCCAAATGGGAGGTTTTCCCCCAAAAATAAATTCCTTGCCACATTCCCGAAATGGTGGAAAAACAAGACTGGAAAGCGTGTTAGTCCATATAAACGGACTCCCAGAGCCTTTGATAATTTTTGCTATGGCGGCTCTGGTAGTCCATATGCACTCCTTCATAAACATGGGTGCAGTTCAGCGCACGGAATCCGTGCGCTGCTTCACTAAACAGACGTCGTTCGAAACAAATTGAGGAAAATAATGAATAAACTTCATAAACATTGAGGAAAATAATGAATAAACTTCATAAACATGTTAAATTTACCTGAATGGCAACCTACAGATGTTATCCTTTGCATGCACCCTATAAAAACACGACGATGTTTCAACACACTTTTCTCGCTAACATTTTTATGTTTAAATTTGAAACAGTGTATTCTGTATCGAATACCACATAGTTATTGACTTTAATAGGCTCCATCACATAACCAGACGTGCAAAATATTGGTGTACTGCGACCTAACCAATATTGGGTCAATTTTCCAAAATGGCGGATACAGCGTACGAAAGAAAAACTAAGTCAATAAAAAGCAATTATTTCTTGTTTTAATGGTACCATTTGGATGAGTTTGTGGTTTAGACAGGTAAACTTTAATAAGTTCTTGCAGTTTCAGTGTTCCTTAACCCTTGCATTGTTGATAACATTTTGCACCCATGGACAAGAGAGAGCGCATTGCAACTCTCAGCAACCCATTGGGTTATAAAGCTGAGAGTTGAATAATTGCAACTAGAAAGCGTGTGTGGTGCAGTCCTAACACGTTAGACTTTGCTCAAGAGGACCCTCGTTGAAACCCAGGGACAGTCGCATTTTGTTATTTTAACTTTTTCCTTGTTATAATTTTTAACCAGGTTTTCCGAAGGAAAAAACTGGTTATTAGATTGGCGAATGCGAGCGGGCTGGCTGTCTGGCTGGCTGGCGGGCGGGCGGAACAAGCTTGTCCGGGCCATACCTATGTCGTTCATTGTCAGATTTTAAAATCATTTGGCACATTTGTTCACCATCATTGGACGGTGTGTCGCGCGAAATAATTACGTCGATATCTCCAAGGTCAAGGTCACACTTTGAGTTCAAAGGTCAAAAATGGCCATAAATGAGCTTGTCCTGGCCATAACTATGTCATTCATTGTCAGATTTTAAAATCATTTGACACATTAGTTCACCATCAAGGGACGGTGTGTCGCACGAAAGAATCACGTAAATATCTCCAATGTCAAGGTCGCCACGACTAAAAATAGATTTTTTTTTAAAACAAACTTACAAAGGGGGTTAATTTTGTTTGTTCATTTCAAAAGTTCAGTTTGAGTTTTCTCCCTTTATCAGATTTTTTTTTCACAATGAAAACCTGGTTTTGTGACAATTTTGTCCCTTGTTACTATTACAAATATTTACTGTTTTGTACGCAAAACAGTAAATCACATTTGAAGTGTGAAAATTAGTAAACAAGTCCCTGTCAGATTAAACAAATTATTCATGTTTGCTCATATTGTTCACCAGCCAATAACTGTTGATGCCAAAAGATGCAGGGCATAATGCCCTGCTTTTTAGTCCCCTACCGGTTTCACCGGAGGGGACTTATGGTTTTGTATCTGTCAGTCCGTAACACTTTTCTGGATCCTGCGATAACTCTAAAAGTTCTTAATATTTTTCATGAAACTTGGAATATGGATAGATGGCAATATGGACATTATGCACGTCATTTATTTTGTTCCTACGTCAAAAATTGTGGTTGCTATGGCAACAAATAGACTAGAAATACTGCTGAAAATGGTGTTTTTTTCTGGATCCTGCCATAACTCTAAAAGTTCTTAATATTTTTTCATGAAACTTGAAAAATGGATAGATGGCAATATGGACATTATGCACGTCATTTCATTTTGTTCCTACGTCAAAAATTGTGGTTGCTATGGCAAAAAATAGACCAGAAATACTGCTGAAAATGGTGTTTTTTTCTGGATCCTGCAATAACTCTTAAAGTTCTTAATATTTTTTCATGAAACTTGAAACATGGATAGATGGCAATATGGACATTATGCACGTCATTTCATTTTGTTCCTACGTCAAAAATTCTGGTTGCTATGGCATCAAATAGACTAGAAATACTGCTGAAAATGGTGGTTTTCTGGATCCTGCAATAACTTAAAAAGTTCTTTTTTTTTTCATGAAACTTGGAACATGGATAGATGGCAATATGGACATTATGCACGTCATTTCATTTTGTTCCTAAGTCTAAAATTCTTGTTGCTATGGCAACAAATAGACTAGAAATACTGCTGAAAATGGTGTTTTTCTGGATCCTGCGATAACTTTAAAAGTTCTTAATATTTTTTCATGAAACTTGGAACATGGATAGATGGCAATATGGACATTATGCACGTCATTTCATTTTGTTCCTACGTCAAAAATTCTGGTTGCTATGGCAACAAATAAAAAAATATTCTGACAATGGTGGAATTTCTGACAATGGTGGAGCCGGTAGGGGACTTTTCTTGCTTGGCAATAGTCTTGTTCACTTAAGATCTAACCTTGTATACAATCAATATGTATAAGGGATACAACCATCAAAACTTCTGTGCACAACCCTGTTCTGATCAGACTGAAAGTATCACAAATTTTGCTCTCAAAAGTAATAAACACATCAAATAGTTTTGCATGAAATAAAATGTTTTTAATTAAAAAAACCATGCCTACCAACATGTAAGTGACAGGACTTTTACTATGAAACATATTTCCAATGTGTAAGCTTATTTCTTGAAAAAAGCCTATAATTCCTAGGACAAAAATGTTTGGCTTCTGGAATGCAAACTCCATCACACATTTTTAACCACTGAAGTCAAGCCATTGTAAAAAAACGTATTATTTAAACTTAGGTATGTCAATAGCAGAGACAAATTCAAGTGCCTTGTCAATTATTTTGTCAGTAATTGTATTTGTTTATTGCTTTTGTTAAAAGAAATTTGTTCTTCACCTAATTCAGGAAGGTGTAACTACTGTAGTCATGAAACACAAGAAGCAGCCTCATGAATTGGAATAATTGTAATATTGCTGTTCTTGCAGTTGTTGTTTTTTCACCATTTTGGGAACGGTGTCGGGTCCCTTTGGATTGGGAAAATTTGCGGCGTTTTGACAATCCATTTGGAAAATAGTGTTGTTTTGCTAAAAAAATGCTTCAAAATTGAGAAAACAAGTGTTTTCAGTATTATATTTTTAACCAGGTTTTCCGAAGGAAAAAACTGGTTATTAGATTGGCGAATGCGGGCGGGCTGGCTGGCTGGCTGGCGGGCTGGCTGGCTGGCTGGCGGGCTGGCGGGCTGGCGGAATAAGCTTGTCCAGGCCATAACTATGTCGTTCATTGTCAGATTTTAAAATCATTTGGCACATTTGTTCACCATCATTGGACGGTGTGTCGCGCGAAATAATTACGTCGATATCTCCAAGGTCAAGGTCACACTTTGAGTTCAAAGGTCAAAAATGGCCATAAATGAGCTTGTCCGAGCCATAACTATGTCGTTCATCGTCAGATTTTAAAATCATTTGGCACATTTGTTCATCATCATTGGACGGTGTGTCGCGCGAAATAATTACGTCGATATCTCCAAGGTCAAGGTCACACTTTGAGTTCAAAGGTCAAAAATGGCCATAAATAAGCTTGTCCTGGCCATAACTATGTCATTCATTGTGAGATTTTAAAATCATTTGGCACATTTGTTCACCATCATGGGACGGTGTGTCCCACGAAAGAATCACGTCAATATCTCCAATGTCAAGGTCGCCACGACTAAAAATAGATTTAAAAAAAAAAAAAAAACTTACAAAGGGGGTTAATTATTTTTGGTCATTTCAAAAGTTCAGTTTGAGTTTTCTCCCTTTATCAGATTTTTTTTTCACAATGAAAACCTGGTTTTGTGACAATTTTGTCCCTTGTCTAAGGTTGAACTTATATGGATGGGAGATGAAAAAAATATATTGTATTCAGATCTAAAAAAAAACATTAGCGGGGAACCTTCGATTGGGAATTTTTAGCTCCCATTTGGGAAAAATATTGACTTTTTTCCATTAGGCATTAATGGGGCCGATTACCGGACCCAATTTTGAATGAAAAAAACACTATTGTGATTCTAAGTTTCTTAGATTCTTTAAAAAAAACTTTGAACTTTTATCTGATACATTAATTTATGCAAGGTCAAATAATAATATCATCATAACCTGTCAGGATCAAACCTGTTTAGTATTATACTTCATTGTTTTTTACTGGTATTTGGGTATTTGGATAACTAGTAGTGGGGGGGGGGCTATAAAGCTTTAACTTTCAGGTCTTCCTTTGTATAGTTCGAAGAACATATAAACTGAGGAGTTTGTTTACTTTAGAATTATTCCACTTGTATTTTCAGTTACTTCAAAACAATTAATTCTGGCCTGGTGGACAATTTTAACCCTTTACCTCTTATAAACACATTTTGACGCATTGGAAGTCCTTAAGAAAATCAATTTAGTTTAAGTCTTTTCTTAATATATTAAAGTTTGAAAGGCTTCATTTCCTAGGCGAGTTACTCGCAGGCTGTTCGGGTTTAATGCTGGTTGCAAAAGCCACTTTCACTTTGCTTCTGATTGGGAAAGAGTTAATTTTATGTTGTCACTTTTAAGATTTAACTATTAATGTATATGATATTATCAAAAGATTAACTGGCCTTATTATGCCCTCGGATAGAATGATCGGGGGTATATTGTTTTTGGCCTGTCTGTCTGTCATTGTATGTGCCTGTCTGTCTGTCTGTCACAAACTTTAACCTTGGTTAAACTTTTGCAATAACTTTTGTAATATTGAAGATAGCAACTTGATATTTGGCTTGCATGTGTATCTCATGGAGCTGCACATTTTGAGTGGTGAAAGGTCAAGGTCAACGGTCAAAAAAATATTCAAAGCAGTGCAGTAGGGGGCATTGTGTTTCTGACAAACACATCTCTTGTTTTTTGTATGGGTCTAATTGCCTCTTCTCTTTTAACATTAAAATTAATATGTTTACTCGTAATGTTTTAAATTTGTCTGATACATCAAGGGCAAATACAAAAAACACTATCATATCTGCAGTGATTTTTTTTTCGTTATAATTCGGTTTCGGTAGGGGACACATTACCAATTGAAAAATTATGTATTTTTCCCAATTAAGACCTTAAAATTCCCAATTGAAGATTTAAAAAAAAAAAATTATAATAAGTTTCATCGTTTAATTCACCTCAAATCCAGCTCTAATAGTTGAACCTTAGTTAATTTAATATTAAAATCACTAATATTCTCAATTTTAAAGTATTTGTAAGCAAAAAATCGGCAGCACTAATTTCCCAATTTTAATCAAAATGCCGCGATTTAGGCTGTAGAAAAATTAATATTAAAAAGTTGTTGATTGTCTCTGAATAACAACATAAGTTCACTGAAAAATGAAAAATGTATGCATTTAAGTCTCAACTGGTCAGTCACTTGTCAAATTGTCTTTGAAATGGTCAGTGTTTCATTTCAAGTGATGGTAATAAAACCCATTTGAAGTTTTTCTGGACATTTGTTCCATGGAAAACAACATCATTATCATCTTGGACATTTGTTCCAACTTCAAAGCATTGGCATATTACTTTGCTATGATACCCTGAATGGAATAACGCTTAACTGACCTTCAAGGTTGATTGCCCACATTCAGCATAGTGCAGCCATGTCGGAAATGAGAGATGGGAAATGTCAGGCCCCATGAAGGGGGCTCTAGTCTTGGATATACATTCAATGATTATGGTTGGGAAAAGCTGTTTAACTCCTGGGAGTGCATGGGTGTAGGTCATTTGGGTAACAATTTATTTTGTAGTGATGTTCATTTTGAATACATACTGAAAACATTGCTTTTAAAAGGTCTTTTTTTTTATAACTTTTTTGTTTAGAATAAAAAAAATGTAATTACTATTGAAATGACTGAGTTGAGAGTGCCTGCCTAAGTATGTTTTTACACAGACATTTATTATATATTCATTAATTGTCAGGGCCCTCAATCTATCAAATCTGCCGCCGAATTTCGGCGGCAGTCCCCCACCTGAAAAGTATACTTTTTCCCCTTTAGGGGGGAAAAATTCCCCCTAGAAAGAAAAAAAAAAAAAAATTTTTTTATAGAAAGATGTGTCTCATGATTATTATATCTCAATTCTATTTCAATTTAATTTTTTCAAACTTACTAAATTATGAAAAATGCAATGAATATAGTGCAAACATGTACAAATGAAATAATGAGAGAGTAAGTAAAAAAATCCCCCAAAAAGGGAAACGCCGCGAAAATTCCCCCTCCTAAGGGCTGCGGACCCCTTCCCCCAAAGTAGTGTGAGGGCCCTGATTGTACCTTCAATTCAGTAAAACAAATCTAAATGTTGGGTAAAACTGAACTCTTGTCAAGGAATTTTGTTATGAAATTTCTGTTGGCATTGGGTTTTTCACAATAAATTCTTTGGACATATACACTGTCACAATAACTGTTATATTGCAATTCTCAATATATTGTGGCTTGGCCCCTAAATATTAGAGGAGCATGATCACTAGTTAATTTGTTTTAATCATAGACTTTGCTAACTTGAGAAAAACCTCTTCTGCTTACAAAAGAAATGCATTGAAGCACGTAAACACATTTTTGCCAACTTGGGAAAAGTACCGCTACAGCACCTATGGGGGACAATTAACGCAAAATTCTTAAAAATATGGAAAAAATCGCATCATGAAATCTACCGATTCGAAATTTTGGGTCTTTTTTACTTGTTAGTACTTAATTGCACAATCCTTAATTGCACTCTGTGGCAATCACGATCTAAGGACCCCACATACTGCGATTATAACAGAGTTACAATCTGTTATCATGAACATAACTTGCTTAGTTTTAATTTATATTGCATATTGTAAACATTATTTTTCTGTTCATTGGTAAACCTGTTGCGAATGATACAATAACTGCTCTTTAATGATTTGTATTTTCTACACCAATGTTGACTTGAAGGTTAATTTATTGGTTATATGGAAACCCTCAAATTTTAAGAATTTCATTATTACTTGAGCTTCTGGCATTCAAAAAACCACTCAATACTTTAATGAGGGGAAAATTTTGTCCTGTCTACTGAGAAATCAAAATGTGAAATTGAACACTGTCTGAAGTGATACCCTGTACTTGAAGGACCTCTTTCATAGTGGTTGGTGTTAGAGCAAACACTTAGGCATGTGTCTGAATTCACAACCCAGACTGGTTTGTCCCTATTCTCATTGGACTGAGGCCCCCAACTGGGGCTGATTGATTGGTGATGAACCAGTCTACTCACCCATGATAACCTGACCCCACTTTCACATGCCCCGGGACTGGTTTTATCTTTTAATTTGAGTTAGAAGGGTGAAAACACCACACGTCAGCCCATTCTTACTGTTTGTGCAAACTTTGCAAAAAGTGGCATGTAAATTATAGTGACAAACTCTGGGCATCCAGTGATAGTTTGAGGGCTAATTTGAGGCCGAAACCGACCCATTCCCCTTCTCAAAACAAATATTTTCGGATTCCCTCCAAAATAACCAATAAATTCCGCTCCTAATGTAAGCTTTATTTTGATACAAAAAGAGTAAAATATGACAAAGTTGGAGGCTTTTTTGTCAGCAATCCCTGATATTTTCATCAAATTAAGTTAATCATAATTTTATTAAGCGTTTTGAGGTAAAAAATTTGATTAATTTTTCGTAACAAAGAATAAAATAAACCTGCAATTGTGCAGATCTTAAAAAAAGTTATTATTTAAAGTTCCCTTTTTTGTCATAAAACTCCCCATGTAAAGGGCCTTACCACCTCCCAAAGGTTAGGAAAAATCTCTGGCATCAGTTTTGCTTTCATTATCACATGCACGGGTGACAAGCCCTCAATGAAAGCCCTTAATACAAGTCAAAAATTGCAGAGGTTAGTTTGCTATTTGGTGAAATATGCTTATTTAATTAGCATTCATTATCAATATATTCAGTTAATAATTATATCAAGGACTTTGTATAAAAGTATGATTTATCTAGTGCACATTAAGATTAATTAAACAATATATTATTAGTTATTACTATTAGTATGTTAAACTGTAACCAGAGGAGTCTTGATGTTTACCCGTGATTTGTCAGTGTGCCTGTTCGAACTAGGATCCAGCAATACTGCAATAAGTACATGACAGTACTTAAGCTATGTTTATGAAACTTGGTATGGGGACAGAGGGCCATTTGGAAATATTCTCATTATTTCAGTTTTTTTCATCTGACAAGACAAAAAATGTTTTTGTTATGGTTATACATGCTTTAATTACAGAAATAATTGAAATTTAAAATGATATTTCAGTGTTGATTGTCCATCAGTCTGCATGTCAAAAAACTCTGGATGCTGCAATAACTCAAAAAGTACTCCAGCTAGGTTGATGAAACTCATTATGTGAATAAACAATGGACCCCATTGGAAATAAGCTTTCAGCTTAATGGGTTATCCATAGGTCCTCAGCATTCATGCTCATATGAACGTACTACTGTTAAAAAAACTCACGTATTGTTAAAAGTATGCATATAGTTACAGCGTTTTTTTTTTGCTCTTAAATTGTGCTTTTTTTTTAAATCAGCCTAGTCTTAATTCCTTGATATCTGTGATATATTCTATGTAAATCTGTGATAATTTCTATGTCTTATGTGTCATACATGTGTATGTGCTATTGACCTTAAATGTAAATAAATACATAAATTATAAACAGCCATATTGTTATATATACTTGCTATTTCAGTTGTATGCAGGGTTCTTAATAAGAGCCGGCCGCTGGCCAGATCGGCCGTTTGAAATCAGATTTTGGCCGCTAAAACATCGCTTAGTTTTGGAAAATCGGCAATTGACTTTTCCAAATTTGCGTGTCTTTTCGGTAATTTTGCTCCTATTTGCTATTAGGCAAAGACATCGCTTCATTATCTCCCTTAACGCATTACAACAACAACAATGAAAAGGCGCATATTGGAATCGGTCAAAAAGCAGTAAATTATTTTGACGTTCTGTTCATCACATGTTGAGTTAAAATTTTACAAAAGTAATAAAGAGCTTTTTCCATTTATCTTTTGTTTAATAGTTAAAAAAGCTCAAATTCATAAAATGCACACACAAATGTTCAAATTTAAGTGCCTGGTTGAGCACTAAAATAGCCATAAAATGGCTCAAAATGCAGGAAATCAAGTGCTTAATTTTAAAATTTTCAGGGAAAGCATGCCCCCCGGACCCCCCCCCCCCCATCGTCAGATACCCATGACTAATTCATTCCGTTACTCTCCAGCATTAGCCGTGGGACAATATAAGCAATACACGCTGTTTTGACCTTAACTGTAACCTTTCATTAGACCAACAAAATCGCAGATTACAAAAAGAATTTCGCTTTGGAGGTGTCAATGCTTCGCCTGGATAATTGCGATTTAATACACCAAGCTTTTCCATCCACCTATCCGAGTGCTTAAAAAGACATCGCGCCCATGTAAGAGATACTTTTACTCTGAAAGTCGTTTTAATTCTTAATTTTAAAGTATACGCATGCACGACGAAATTCCATTGCTACGGACAACGCAATTTTGACAACAAACCTGAAGTCTCTATAGTACGAGTTGTTTCATTGGTAAAAAATATCCTCATGAAACCGTGAGGGATCCAATGAAATTACTGGATTTAACACACCCTAAAACGGTGAAAAGAGCTTGTAATGTCCCACGGTCGATAAATGGAGAGTAACGAAATGGGTCGAACGTGGGTATCCAATGATGGGACCACCTAGAAGGCCCGTTGGTTTCACATTTGGGCCTGTTGGCTCAAAAGTTATTGAGAACCCTGTGTGTATTGTTGTTTTTATGCCCCGGGATAGAATGATCGGGGGTATATTGGTTTTGGATTGTCTGTCTGTCTGTCTGTCTGTCATTGTATGTGTGTGTCTGTCTGTCCCAAAACTTTAAGGTTGGTCATAATTTTTGCAATATTGAAGATAGCAACTTGATATTTGGCATGCATGTGTATCTCATGGAGCTGCACATTCTGAGTGGTGAAAGGTCAAGGTCATTCTTCAAGATCAAAGGTCAAATTTTGCAATATTGAAGATGGCAACTTGATACTTGGCATGCATGTGTATCTCATCAAGCTGCACATTTTGAGTGGGGAAAGGTCAAGGTCAAGGTCATCCTTCAAGATCAAAGGTCGAATATATGGCTTCAAAGCACAGTACTGTTGGGGGCATAGTGTTTCACAAACACAGCTCTTGTTTTCTGACAAAAATTGTGGCTGGAATGATTACAGAAAAAGTGAAAACTAAAATCTGAAGCCTGCCTCATTATTTATTTGAAATTGCAGGTTATTTCTCTTTTTCTTTTTTTTTGTGAAACCAATGTTGAAGTTGCGAAGGTTATATATTAAATAATAGGAAAACAAAAATCTGCATCCTGCCATACCTTAAAAGTACTTAAGCCTGGGTAATCAAACTTTTGGAGATTCTGTTCTTACTTCTACATTATTTACTCAATAGGGACTTTCCCACTCAGAAACAAAGTGAAAATGATTATGTGCAAACAGCATAAAACCAGAACAGCCTGCGAGAAACTCGCATTATTTTTCTGTTCAGGTTTTATGCTGTGTGCTGCCCATCAGTATCAGTAGGGATGGAAATGAAGACTTTAAGACTTGAATTTAGTAAGAAAGGTCTTTAATGAAATTTAACTTTCTAAGGGACTACAAATGCTTGAAAATACGTAATACTTATCTAAGTGGTAAAGGGTTAATCCAAAATAGAGCCTTATAGAGTGGTTGATTTGCCCTACTGCAGCTCTCAATGTTAATTTTTGTTCAGCACTAAATACTTGGCTTTTGCAGCATTTTAAACATTGGGCTCAGAGGTGCTATGGATCTTCAGTATTACCTGCTCACTTTGTTGAGTGCATGAACACATATCTTAGGATCATGAGTTTGATGCACGGCCCGGCCTCATGTTACCTTTCCTTCTGTCAGCAATTCTCCACCAACCTCTGATTCAAGTAGGTAGGGCATCTGTCTGTTACTTGCACAAAAATCTGCACTTAGTTAATAGCTAACCTGCTTACCCAGGAAAGTGAGAGTTGCTAAATTAATTGCCATTATACTCAACCGTTACTGTTGAAATACTCTTGTCTCAGCCTTAAATTAAACAAGGCCTCATTTGAGGTGCAGTTTCTGCTGGGGGTGGCATGTTGGTTACTGCTGTCATTTTGCATCATTTATTAGGTGAACTCTGTAACTAAGGGAGACATTCTGGTCCACAGTGACATTTCATTAATGCAGCCAATGCTGGGGGTAAGGTATTGTAATGTAAATTCCTGTCCACAATTGTAGGGGATTGCAATGTGATGAATGTTGGAGGATGACAGGGATGTTGATAGCTTGTCAGTGGCCTATTGATATTTAAACTGCAAAAAAGTCAATTAAGAGAATTACTGTTGCAATATTTTATCTGCGTGAGAGATCTTGATGAAGCGGATGTTGATAATGCCATTGACTGCAGGAACTGTCCAATTTTTATGTCCCCCATCACTATAGTGGGGGACATATTGTTTTTTCCCTGTCTGTTGGTCTGTTTGTTTGCCCCAACTTTAACATTTTGCCATAACTTTTGCAATATTGAAGATAACAACTTCATATTCGGCATGCATGTGTATCTCATGGAGCTGCACATTTTGAGTGGTGAAAGGTCAAGGTCATCCATCAAGGTCAAAAAAATAATCAAAGCGGTGCAGAAGGGGACATAGTGTTTCTGACAAACACATTTCTTGTTTAACATAATTTCCTGAGCTGTGGAAATGGTTAATTTGAAAACACAGATTAAGAGAGTCCTAAACTCTAATTACAGAGGCGTCAGAGCTGGGGCGGCAGGGGCGGCAGTCGCCGCCCCAATATTTTCGGCAAAAATGAAATTTCGGCAAAGACATTTTTGTTCATTTCAATACCGGTATATTTGAAAATATCTTTACCACGAAGGTTATCACGCTTTTGCGATAATGACACGTGTATTGTTGATTGTCATCACCTGCCCGCTGTAATGTACGTGTCAAGTATGTTGTTAATTTATCGGTCTCTTTTATAACGATAATCCCTTTATTCTTGAGTAATGAAACCTCGGAATCTTTAATTTTCGGTATGATCTAAGCCTTTGCTATTTTTTATAAATATAAAGGAAAGTATGACATGAAACAAATTTGCCGATATCCAAAAGTCCTTAATTATCACAAAATTAAAGATACCTCAAGATACCTTCATTAATTGTAATAACTCAAAGTAAATCAATAATTCTAAAAAAATAGTTAATGTTTTGACCACTTTTTGTGTCATTTCAATATGTCTACTCCAAACCAACCAACGAATTTCAAATTTCCAAGCACATGATCCCTTTTGCTGTGTCGCCTTCTAGAAAGTGCAAACTGCGACATATAGAGATCACTTCTCCATCGTCTGTTTGTCTGTCACAACTTTTGTCATTCAGAATATGCCTGCAATAGACGTGTATAAGGTCAGGTATCAGGCATAAAAACGCATCAGAATGCGCCAAAATTAAAAAAAAATCCAGGAGAGGCCCTCGGACACCCACCAACGGGAGGGGGGATATTCCCTCCTATACCCACTGCCACCCCCTTCACCGCCCCAATTTCAATTTGCTTCCGACGCCCCTGAATTATATTGGGTCATTTTTGTATGCCCCTTTTAAAACTTGGCTGTATAATGGGAACATCTGTGGGAGATAGGCTGGTGTTTGGACAGGCAGCGTCCAGTAAATTGTTGTTCGCTCGTTTTTTCAAAGAGTTCAAATTAGATAATCATGAAACCATGTGATTATATCTGTGGGCATAACTAGACCAAGTTTGATATCTAGAAAGATGAAGATCCCATTAAGCACTTCTGAATTATTGCTTTTGAATCATACAAATAATGGCCAAATCAACCTTGTCTGCTCTCTTACTAACAAAGTTTTTTGTCTGCTCTTTTACTAACAAATTTTTCATCGCACCAACATAGAGCTTGATACCAATATTTATTGACGTATTTATATTTTACCTTGTCTGCTGTCTTACGTGAACAATTTTGTGACAATATTTGCAGGATCATTTTCTCCACCAAGTTTGATAACCAGCAAGACTTTCTGAAATACTTATGAATTATTGCACTTGAATAATCCAAATTTTCCAAAGTCACAATGTCTGCTCTTATAGTTCTCAGTGAGCGTTTTTTCATTCAAAATAAGGTCCGGTTTTGGCCCCATTCCAAACGGAAAAAAGTATATATTTTTCCCAAATGGATATAAGTTCAACCTTAGTAAATATAATACTGAAAACACATGTATTCTCAATTTTTAACATTTTTTTAGCAAAATAACAAGAACACTAATTTCCTAATTTTAGTCAAAATGCCGCAAATTTTCCCAATCAAAAGGGACTCGGGCCCCATTCCGAACGGTGAAAAAAACACTGGTTCCAATCATATCATTTTAAACCCAAGGTTCGCACAGGGCTTGAAAAGTGCTTGAAAACTAGTCCTAGGCTTGAAAAGCCCTGCAATAAAGGTTGGCCTTGAAAAAGTGCTTAAAAAGTGCTTATTTCATGTAAAAAAAGCCTTGAAAATGTTTATTTCTGCTCAAAATTATTTTTATCATCGCTTTAATTATAAGCTTAAATCGTTCTTAAGGGAAATATTACGAAAATTTATCATAAATTTCTTTGCGCAAAAAGTTGAGTAAGAAATATAAGTTTTGTACACTATTGAGTATGAAACGTTATGTGTACACGTCACAGATTATGTGAACTACGTCAGAAGTTCTCCATTGTGATCTATTTTCGCGAGTGAACACGCAGCGATGGGGAAGTGTCGTTTCAATCCAGGGTGGTTAACTCAATATTCCTGGGTACAGAAAACAAATGACATTCGAAAAGCACATTGTCAGGTCTGTATGAAGACCATTGATGTCGGGGATGGGGGAAAGCGCTTTGAAAAGCAACGAGAAAGGGGAAACCCACAAAGAAAACATGAAACTGAGAAGCAAACAGGGTTCTTGCGATGTTTTTTTTGTGGAACAGGAAGCTACTATTGTTAAAACTGTTAAATCTAAAACAGACATAACAACAACTCTGCCATGGTCAGACCAATGTTTAAAGGGGATTTTCTGTAAATAAAGAGTTGGTGGTTGAAAATCTTGCGAAGGAAACTGTAATTGGACAAAATATTATATGTGATTATGTGGTGGGTGTTTTGAATGTTCACATAACTAAGGATTTGCTGAAATCAGTTCAGTCTTCGAATGCTAAGTACAATGCAAATTTGTCTGTAGAAAAAGAGAAAATGTCTGAAGAAAAGATATAAAAAGGAAACTAGAAACTGAAGAACTGAAAGACAAAAATGCAAAACTTCAGAATGATGTGGTCATGTTGGAGGAGAAAACTGAAAAACTGATGGAGAAAGCTGAAGCAACTAGAAATTTTGCTTTTGTCACAGAAAGCAATATTTTAAGGATGGGTTGTAAGGAGACAGCTGAAAGAACTGGAAAAGGAAATCAAAGCTGTGAAAGACAAAATGTTATAGTAACTGACTTCTGTTAAAATGAAATGAACTAGTCTGTTTGATTTGAGCATAGAAAGAGACAATGTGTTTGTTTTTAATAACATTAAAAAGTAAATACATATGTGAGGCTCATTATTGAGTAAAGGATGGATAACATGCATTTGTATGTAATAACTAGAAATAACATGTATGAGTTATTGTGGAATGTTAAATGTGTTTGATAATACTGTGTTAATCTGGCTTGAAAATGCATTTTTTAAAGGAAACTGACGTACGGTTCTCAGCCTTGAAAATGAACATTTGGCCTTGAAAAGTGCTTTAATTTAGGGTTTAGAATTCTGGTTGAACGATGAAACCGGAATTCCGGATTTTGGTTCGCCGCCGAGGCCATTTTTATAAATCGCGTAAATCTGTTGAAAAAAATTGGGGGGGGGGGGGGGGGGGGGGGGGGTAGGTAGCCTATAGATAGCAGGCGCACATTTAAGTAACTCAATAAAAAAAAAAAAAACGCAATGTATTTTAATAAACCAGATCTGCAGTTTGTATTTTAAGAGCGACTGTCCGCCCTGTCAAAACATCGTAGGAGCGACTGTCCGCCCTGTCAAATTTAGCATAGGAGCGATTGTCCGTAGGAGCGATTGTCCGGGATTGGCAGATAAAACAAGAATGGAAAAAATTTGAGAAACAAATAAATAGCTGGAAATTGCAGCAATAATTCAAAATTGCTCCCAACTTTCATGAGTCTACTAAGTTAATTAGGTAGGAGTGCTTTGACACACTCTGGGTCCTCCATTATTGCAAAAGGACCTCATAAACTCTGAAACACATTAAATACACGCACACAAACTAAAAAAAACAAACATGACGGTCCGTTCCACACCAGGGAAATGCATATGCACTGTATACAGCTCACCATTATGTTTATACCAAAAGCCACATTTTTAATTGGAAAGTATGATCTTGTAAAATGACACCATAGAGCCATAAAAAATTATAGCCTATGCATGCAGGCACATACTTTGATTAATGAAAACTCAGTGCAGACAGGCATCTGGGCCCTAAAAACCTTAAAAGGGTCTGTTTACCCTAGCCCCTTCAGCAGCTGCACTGAAGTGGATTGCCGTTTGCAGTCCGACAACAAAATGAACTGTGCTTGGTTGGTTGGAATTGCTGTCAGGCAGCGTGGGGGAGGCCTTTGTGTGTCTGGCAGATTTATAGTTTCTCTGATGTGTTTTAAAGTTGTTAAAGGGTTGAATTGTTGTAAAATTGGTCACATTATTCGTGTTTGCTTTTTGTTCTGGTTTTGACATGCATAATGAACAAGATAATTGCAAATGTCGCTAGAGAATGACTTGCAGAGGTTTGACTTGTTTCTTCTTATTACTCAATTTGAAAACTGAAGATATATTTGAAAAATAATACCTTAAAGTCTGGATCCTTTTGGAAGTATAGATCTCAGGTGAATACTTTAAAAGGATAGCCGAACACCAGATGACCAATGAGAAAAAAAAAGATGTTTCAACATAACTTTGAGCTTCCTACAATTAATCCAGCCAGATTGTGTTCTTCTTCTGAGTTATGAGAGGTGTACCCCGTATGCTTTCGCTTGTAAGACGCCCTCGCTTATAAGACGCAAGCCGCCTTCGGACTTTATAATGGGTGGATTTAAGACCAACCTGCCTATAAGACGCGGTCAAATTTTGCCGTTTTCATGGGCTGAAGGTTGAAGAAAATCATCAATTTTTCTTCAATAATTGTTATTTTGTAAAGGATAAATATTGCAAGTAATTTCGAAATTAGAAAAAAGATCGAAAATATACGAATTTCGCAATGTTTTTGTTTCATTTCGACAATTCCATTAGTTGTAATTTGTAAATATAATTGAATTGTATGATAGGTATTGAAAACTAATAGGATATATTTAAAATTGTTCAGTTTTATTACATTGATTATGCAAATTTTACGCCACGTGTCTATTAAAAAAAAGGTAATGTCTACTTTCATAAAATTAGCCAATCCCGTGATAGAGTGATAGACTCAGAAGCGCAGATCCAGATCACGTGTCAACAAGAAAGCCACCTGCATAACTGCATGAGGTCGCTCTTTGATCCAGCCGTCGTTGGCCCCTAATAAATAAGGTGTCATTGGCATTAGGGGGTCGTCTGATTACACGTGTTTATTTAACAATTGACAGTCGCAAACTGGAAACTAATTTTGCTTTTGTTTTTAGCATATGTGGCGAGTTGCAGATTTCAGACGCTGCTCTAATAGCCAATTAAGTCTTAATTGACAATTAACGACATCGCACACAGACGATCAGGTGATACAAACTTTTCAAGTAGCACTTGTAATCAGCAGCGTGTTTATTTAACAATTGACAGTTTCAAACTGAGAACTGATTTTGCTGTTGTTTTCAGCATGTTTGGCATCGTGTCGCCGCTTTCACACATATACTCTAATGGCCAATCTATTATTGACAATTGATGACATAGCATGCAGACAATCAGGTGATACAAACTTTTCAAGTAATATATAATCACAGAAAAGATAACATCTTACGTCCCAAAAATAACAAAATGCAAATTAGAAATAAGAGAAAACAAAATTAATTACGGTATATTTTATTACAAGTATATCGGTAACTGAACATAGCGTTCCGGTACACGGTACAGGCCTATACAGACTTAAGAGAAAATGCAAATGGCTACCGCGCTGATTCTAAACAACTGACAAGTGTCCAATTTGGCCAGCGTAAATCCAGTAAACTCGATTTTTTGAGAAATTTTGTTTATTTTCACCAGTATCTCGCTTATAAGATGAGACCCCCACTGTAACTTTAAAATGCGTCTTATAAGCGAAAGTATACGGTAGTTTCAATGTTATGAAAAAAGTGTATATTTTTTGTCACAGAGGGCTTTTGTTCATGCTTAGTGCAATTGTTATATTAAAAAATCATCCACAGTACACATACTGGTACTGTGTTTACCTCTAGTTAAAACTTTAAGCATGCCATATTACAATTCATCTTAAACTAAAAGGACATTTTCATTGCTACTGCAATTATGGTTTAGGTTGTTAAATGTTTAAATTGTCTGGGGTCAGTAAATCCCTTATGCCAGCCCCTGATAGCTACTGTGACCTCTGGATGCTCCCAATGGGCCCTCAACCCCCTGTGCAGATGTCATGGTCACTCATTTCAAACTGTAGTTTAATTGTCTAATAATTAGAGCCCACTAGATAGCCCCTTTTCACTGATGGAAAATAGGTTTACAGTAATTTAATTTCTTTTGATGTGTTGATTTTTTTTTAAAGAATGTCAAAGCTCTTAAATAGCATCTGAGGTAATTCTTTTCTGTTGACCTTTAGTTTGAAGTTTGCATTTGTGTGAATGGCAGCCTAATCCCTCTGATGGTATAGGATTGAGTCTGGGATTATTTAAGCCAGCTGCATTGTGGGATTTACGTCTTTTTATAGCCAGTTTAAGACCTTTGACCTGACTTTAGATTGTAATTACTGTTAAGGCAGCACCAGAGATAACTTTTAACCATCAGCAAAATGAACCGCTATTCAGTTTCCTGGTTTGTGACGATTTACAAAGAAATAAGTGACAGCCAGCGATCCTCTTGTCATAATAAGACTCACTTTTGCAAGAGCATTGATTTTATGCTTTTAGGTGGTTTATAGAGAAATATAAATGAAATAATACTGATATTTCACTGTTTGAAATAGTGAAAAAAAATCACTGTTTTACTGTGAAATGACTTCATTTTTTCGATGAAATGACTTCATAAAGCCAGCCAAATTATCCAGTTAAACAAATTTACAATTTGAATAAACGGTGAAAAAAGCATAATATAAAAAGAAAATTTGTAAGATTCGATGGAATATTTATTTTCATTCACTCGTGATCATAGAAAATATATTTTTTCACTCGTGGCTGCGCCAATCGTGAAAATATTATTTTATATGATCACTCGTGAAATAAAATCGATATTCCATCACATCCAACAAATATCCTCCATATCTGCTGAATCCACACAGTGAAATAAAATATTGTTAAACCTCAACCACTCAGATACGTATTTTTACGCATGTGTAGTCCCTTCGAAAGTAAAATTGAATAAAAGACCTTTCTTACTAGATTCAAGTTTTAAAGTCATCATTTCCAACCCTAAGATACTGATCATGCATGCTGGGAAATTTGTCGTCTGCTAAAATGTCGTCTGCTGAATTTCTAAAATTAGCATTTTCTTTGATTTTTTTCAAAGAATACTATCAGAATAGCAAACAGTTTAGATCCTGATGAGACGCCACGTTCTGTGGCGTCTCATCTGGATCCAAACTGTTTGCAAAGGCCTTCAAAATTCGGTTCCCGCACTGAAAGGGTTAACCCATACCCACTCAGACCAAACTTTGTAGTCTCTCATGAAAGCAAATACATTTAAGTCCTTTCTTTCTAGTTTCGAATTGTTAAGCCTTCATTTCCAACTCTATAATACGAATGAGCAGCAAACAGCATAAAACCTGAACAAACTGCGAGTGACTCTCAGACTGTTCAGGTTTTATGCTGTTTGCATCTAGCCATTTTCACTTTGCCACTGAGTGGGAAAGGTCAATTGGAAATACGAATATTCCATACATCCATGATATCTATATACAAATGTATTGATAATTTGTATAACGTCACAGGCTAATATTTTATTAATATTTTAAGATATCGGTGGTGTGACAAATCTGCGCATTTTCAAATCTGTGGGGCATAAAACACATACGGACACTGGCTTTGTCAAGATGCCAGTAAATTATAAGGAAGGGCTTTTTTGGCTGAATTTAAATATGATATTAATGGTCATATTCCTATTTGCAAAAAATATCTTTTCCTCAAATCTAGTCCCAAAATTCCCAATTTATGGTTTGGCTTTCAGGTGTTTTTAATAAAGCTGTTAAGTACATCTATAGGAATAAGCAGTTTGAAGTTTTAATATCCATTTACATGATATCTGTGTGTAGTATTTTCACTTATTAGTTTAGTCTAATCATTATTATTATTATTCAAAAGTTATAAACAAAGCTATTTTAAATTTCACCCATATAAAATGATGCTAAAATGTCCAATTTCACAGGTATAGGTAATTTCCCAAAAATTGTGAGAAAAGCCCTAGTAGGTATGAAGATGTGAACTTAAATATGAGCACATTTGAATGTCTTGGCATGTACATTGACCATAAATCACCTTCAACCAAATGGGCATAGAGGCTTGGTCTACAAATTGGAGGATCAGTGTAAGTTTTTTTTTATTCCAAGCCATGCTCCATAACTAGTGTGGGTAATGGTCATCAAATTATTTCACCAGCCCTTCACCCCATACATCTCCTCTAAATAGGAAAGTAGAACAAGTTGTCAGTAACAAGAAAAGGAAACACACACAATATATTCAATATGGAGAGTGGAGAGTGTAACTTTTGTTCCTTATTTATATACCTGGTGAGATACCAGCACTGTATTGTGTGTTGATAACGGTCAATTGAAGTATTTATGTCCAAAAAAATGCAGAATATTTTAGCAAATATACCTATAGTCATTTTAAATGACCATGTTCATAAAGGCAAGTTGAAACTACATGGCTGATGCCCAAGTGGGCAAGCGTTGAAATGAGTGAACAGTTTTACTCACATAGGGCATTGCAAAACATGCCACAATATGCAGCTAGCTAATAAAGTCCAGTCCCCCCCCCCCCCAACCCCTCCCCACCCCGCAGAGTCACAGCTTATTTTAGATTCTCTAATCCATAAAATACTGGATACATTTTGGTTACGGGCATGATGGCATTTATGTAGCACTACTCATTCCTCTTGAAGATAACAATTTTTGACAGACACAAATTTCTGAATGGGTGTTTATGTGTTCCTTGTTACAGCCAGATCCCAAGGCAGCTGTTAGCAATAATTAAGGAGTATTTGACTGCTGCGTGGGACCCTGTTTATGTGATGGATGCTGATAGAGGGGTCCCTCTTCTGTCATTGACTAATGATAGGGGCTGGTATGAAAAACATTTGGCATGATACCACAGTGGGGCTTGGGTAAGGAGATCCACCCTTGGAGGATTATATGTTGACATTCCCTAAAGTATTTTAATTTAACCAGTGTCTGAAAAATTTCTTATTTTTCAGGTAGCCAACTGGGCTACCAATAAAAATATTTGGTAACCCATATAATTTACCTACAAAATTATAAGAGGCAAGTTTTCATCTTTATTTTATTTCTTCATTCACATATACATAATATGTATACATACATATACATATACATAATACAGCAAGTAGTCTGATGTACACAGTCAATATCATAAATTAATGTTACAGTACAGGCACTGTGTACTTAAATGTAAATGTACAAAAGAAAATCATATACTACATGTAGATATTACATGTATGTGCACTTGTATGCGTACTGAAATTCGGAGAGTACGTAAAGTCGGAAACGTAAATAAATCGTTTAGATGATCAATACTATTGACTCTTATGGTGTTAATCAATTCAATTGCCCTTTTTAACAACAAATATCGAGTTTCAAAGAAATCAAGAGAGTATTAAATCATTTATTTACTTGTGTCCAACTTTAAGTACTGTCCGAATTTACGTATTGCATCCGTATGTTACGACACTTGTGTGCAGTCAGTATACAATACAATAATTGTTTCAATAATGAAGAAACTGATACAGCGTAAAGGTAACAATACAACGTGTTAACATGATATTTTATTAAGAGGAAATGTCAATGCCAAATAATTTGCTAGATACCCCGGTACTTTAGTTGAAATTCACAACGAAATTTTTAATGGAAATTAAACATTTGACACATTGAAAACTTCAAACATTTGTGTTTATGACTTTTATCGTCTATATTACCCACCCATAATTTGGTTTAAAAAATATAAATTGGGCATATATGGGATTATCGATTAACAGTTGATTGATCCAATTATTAATTGACAATGCAAACTAATTAGCAGGTGTTAAACGTGTTCACACCGTTGTAATTAATATTCATTTTTGGTTTCATTACCGTTTTGAAGAAACCGCTATTGTTTTTATTTATTTAATGTTCGGCGTCCTTGGATATTTAACGACATCAAAAACGTTGTCGCGGTTAACAAAGATATTCCCAATTGCGAAATGATGTTGAATCATGTGCGCCAACTATCCAACCGGCTCTCATTATATTATTAGCAGACGACAAATGTTGATTCTGATTGGATGATTAAAATACACTGTTACTGTTTATATTCGACATTACCGCAAGTGATCGGTGACTGATTAGATAATAGATTGCAGTTTGTTATCGGATTATAAGCAATACACAGTGTACAAACACATAGTCAGCAAGTTTATTCTACGTATGTCTGTCAATAAACCGGGCTACCGCTCTTATAGATTTATTGTAGCCCGGCGGGCGTCAGCTGGAAATTTCAGTAGCCCGATGAAAAATTTCGGTAGCCCCCGGGCTCCGGGCAATGGATTTGTTGGACACTGATTTAACCCTTGCCTAGTGGACTCTCCCATCCTTCTAAATTGGATCAATTTATTTCCAATATATGGGATGTCTGGTATATTTATTTCTATTTTTAGCGAGGCTGTTTTCAGAGAAAACCCGAGCTATTGTCATAGCCAGCTCGTCGTCCGACGTACGCCATAGGCGTCGTGCTAAAACCTTAACATTGGCCATAACTTTTCAAATATTGAAGATAGCATGATATTTGGCATGCGTGTGTATGTCATGAAGCTGCACGTTTTGAGTGGTAAAATTTCAAGGTGAACATCATCCTTCAAGGTCTAGGGTCGAAAAAACAAAGTCAAGGGAAGTAATCAGCTTTAAATAGACATAGTTATCTGACCTGCCCACGTATATATTTTTGTTAAATAAATCAAAGCAGCGCAGTAGGCGGCATTGTGTTTCTGACAAACACATTGTGGTAAAAGGTCAAGGTCAAGGTAATCCTTCAAGGTCTACGGTAAAAATTACAATTTTAAGGGAAGTAATAAGCTTTAAAGGGAGATAATTATTCAATATTGAACATAGCATGTATCTCATGGAGCTGCACATTTTGAGTGGTGAATCTACAGTCACGGTAGTGGAATTTAATTAAAAGTAGAGATTTGTTAGAGACAATTATTTTCAAGGGAAGTAATTTATATAATTATAAATCTCCCCCCCCCCCCCCCCCCCCCCCCCCCCGTTTGGAGGTCAAAATCCAAGGGAAGTAATAAGCTTTAAAGGGAGATGATTTCTATACCTGCCAAATGATAAATATAAATTTTATTTCAAAGTGGCGCAGTAGGGGCATTGTGTTTCTGACCAACACATCTCTTGTTGGGTCACTAGGTCAAAGGTCAAGTTCACTGTGACCTCTAAAAAAAAATAAAAAAAAATCTGACAAGCTTTCGCAGCCAAGCGTGGCACCCGTTATGCGGTACTCTTGTGTGGCACCCGTTATGCGGTGCTCTTGTTAGAGTATTTCTTACAGAAATTCCTTTAAGCAAACAGCGCAGACCCTGATGAGACACGGCATGATGCGGCGTCTCATCTGGGTCTACGCTCAGACCCTGATGAGACACCGCATGATGCGGTGTCTCATCTGGATCTACGCTGTTTTTTCTGCCTTTTTTCTAGACGCTAGGCATAAATAGGTTAACCCTTTACCACCTAAATACCTATTTTGACTTGTTTATAGTCCCTTGGAAAGTTAAATTTAATTTAAGACCTTTCTTACCAAATTCAAGTTTTAAAGGCTTCATTTCCAACTTTTAGATACTGATGAGCAGCAAACAGCATAAAACCTGAACAGACTGCGAGTTACTTGCAGGCTGTTCTGGTTTTATGCTGTTTGCACACAGCCATTTTAACTTTGCCTCTGAGTTGGAAAGGGTTTAGTCCACAGGACTATTCAACAAGGTGCTGACAGGCTTTATTCATCACTTTTAATCGGATGCCGTTTGTCTGGGTTAACAATTTTATCGGCTGCATATTTTCCTGGTCGACAAATTTACAGGGTGCCGACTGTCCGGGTATGCAAAAAAACATAGGGTGCCGATCATCTGGGTGCCGTTTGTCCTATAAAATCGTTTTCAGATACTGTTAGTTAAGTGTGGCAGGGCCCTCAATCTATCAAATCTGCCGCCGAAATTTCGGCGGCAGTCCCCTATCTGAAAAGTTCTTGTTTTTTTTTCCCCAAAAACTGATTTTTTTCCCCCTCAGAAATGAGAAAAAATTCGCTGATTTATAGTTGAAAATTGACTCCAATATATCACTGTCAGTTATATTGCGTTGTCCAATATATCACAAATCGGCTATGGTTATGGCTCCCAAAAATGTGACGAGCATAATCAGATAAAATCAGTAACAAGCTAGTATTTTACTATTTTTTTCACCCACTTTAATTTTCTGTTTAATCTGACATTCATAATCCAGTTTTGACCAGTTTGTTTGGTTTCATTGTACATCACTGTAACACCTGTGTACTGCAATGAACAATAACAACACTGATCACTGGTCATTTGGGGTGTTAACATTCTCTCTTGAAATTGCTTTGAACTGCAGAAACTCACCAGTGCACACATGAAGGTGTATACAATTATAACTGTAAATGTCACAAGTCAATACTGACCTATCTCAACAATCTTTGCGCATTATATACAGTGTAAACTACTTGCTTTTAATTTAGAGGTAAAGCTCCCTCAGTTTGTCAAAATGCACTACTATTAAAGCCCATGCTTTCCATGAGGATAAGATGACATCATATTGTACATTGGGGGTCTAATTTGTGCATGCTTCATTGAACAATAAAACTTGGCAATTGATTTTGGATTACAAATTTAATTATACCCATTTGAAAATACTTACATGGAATAATGTTTTGTTTTATACCAATGAATAACATATGGATAACACATACTTCAATAAGGTACATAAATAGCGTGTTTTGAGATTGCCAAACAATGCTAATGCATACATAAACATGCATGAATAACCTGACAATTTATATCTTTTTAATAAGATTACTATTATATAGATTGAGTAAAAGTCCACCTTTCTGTACTATAGACAGTTACAATTATAGAAATATATGTTTATAGCAATTCAACACAGTTGTTGTTTTTTGTTATTATATAAAAATCCCCCATTTACAAAAAATTCCCACTCTTAAGGGCTGCGGACCCCTTCCCCCTAAGTAGTGTGAGAGCGCTGTGTGGTAATGGCTGAAGAATGTAAATAAATTATTTTTACAAACAAAAATAACTAATACTTTTTAGGAATCAATAAGGTATCTAAAACAACAGAACACATGTGAGATATCAATTGCATAATTTAAAAGACTAAATTTTAAAGCACAAAGCAATTTTGATGACAAATATTTCCCAGTCATTAAATTATATGACAACTCATAATGAAACTACAAAAACTAGCCACAAACATATATTTATCAATGAAAAAGCCAGAGGGGGTAATCACGTGATTATCAAGATGGCGACGTCCATACAGAGGCCGGTATTTTTTGCCACTTTATACCCTTTAATAACTTGTATTATTAGCTCGACTATTATATATGAAATATATATAGTGGAGCTATCCTACTCAACCCGGCGTTGGCGTTTGCGTGCAAATGTTAAAGTTTGCGTACTACCCCAAATATTTTCAATGTCCCTTGACATTCTTGAGTTATCATCCGGAAACCATTTTACTGTTTCGAGTCACTGTGACCTTGACCTTTGACCTAGTGACCTGAAAATCAATAGGGGTCATCTGCCAGTCATGATCAATGTACCTATGAAGTTTCATGAACCTAGGCGTAAGCATTCTTGAGTTATCATCTGGAAACCATTTTACTGTTTCGAGTCACTGTGACCTTGACCTTTGAACTAGTAACCTGAAAATCAATAGGGGTCATTTGCCAGTCATGATCAATGTACCCATGAAGTTTCATGATCCTAGGCCTAAGCATTCTTGAGTTATCATCCCGAAACCATTTTACGATTTCGAGTCACTGTGACCTTGACCTTTGACCTAATGACCTGAAAAGCCATAGGGGTCATCTGCCGGTCATGATCAATGTACCTATGAAATTTCATGATCCTAGGCGTAAGCATTCTTGAGTAATCATCCGGAAACCATTTTACTATTTTGAGTCACTGTGACCTTGACCTTTGACCTAGTGACCTGAAAATCAATAGGGGTCATCTGCCAGTTATGATCAATGTTCCTATGAAGTTTCATGATCCAAGGGCTAAACGTTCTTGAGTTATCATCCGGAAACCATCTGGTGGACGGACCGACAGAATGACTGACCGACATGTGCAAAACAATATAACTCCTCTTCTTCGAAGGGGGGCATAAATATTGACACAATATAGATACATCATGATTGTCTTTTCCTGGCCATTTTGGGAAAAATGCAATTCATATGAAAAGTCCACAGAGGTGGGAAAAACTAATTTAATATAACTCTTTATAATAATTCAAAATCAAATTAATTTTTAAGCAACCTTCTAAAGTGCTTAGTGTAAAATTCAGGTCAGTACGGCCTAGGTATGATTAGCCCAATTCCCGCTTACTACGTGCGAAGAAAGAGTTGTAAATTTATGCAAGAAGTTTGAGTTCTCCAATTATGTTTATTCACAAATGGAAACATTATATTAATATCGTGTTAAATGCAATAGTTTCGAATGGTGTTTTATAGAAAAGAATAAAAAAACAATGATTGTATTGTACGTGTCGCGAAGGAGATTGTTTATGAATGATTAAAATAGTCCACTTTCTGCTGCGTCTGCGTGACGTAGTATTTTCGCTCATCTAAATCATAAATCTGAGGCTGGCGATAAACAAAGGGGAGTACGGGTGAGAATAACGCACTAGTATAAGGTTATGCTTGTTTATATTCACAGGTCTCAATTAATAATACGTTGACCACGAGTTCAACAATTATTACAGGGATACGATAGACAAAATAAAAAATGTTTCATTATCGCTGAAACTGTTAAAAAACATTTAAATATAACAAGAATATTCTCTAAAAAATGTAGTCTTGCTGTTTTGAAATAAGGTTTGGAATTTTGGTTTCTAAATAACTTAATTCAAATTAATTATAGTGTTATTTGCTTTTTAGTCGCATATTAACCGCATTATAATGTGTGTTATAATAGGCAAACCATACATTAGTAAAATTCAATCCGCCTTCGCACATAGAAGGAATGGGTCAATTACGTGCTGTTTTTCCTTTGCTTACTTCAGTTAGAGGTCAATTCTTTACGTAATAGCAATCACAAGGCCCCGGCTTCAAAGGAATTGTGGAGCGTTCTTACATGATAAAAGTCGTAGTCGCATGGTATTTGCGTTTAGCGTCCTATTTGGTCACGTGGTTCTTTTTCGCGGGTGTTTTGGCATTCATGATATGAAATATGCCTGTCGATAAACAAAGAAAAGTTTACGGGCGATAACAACGCAATAGGTTACGCTCTCACATACAACTCAATGACGTAGTACAGGTCGTAAATTGAGAGATTTGGGAAAAAGTTGACGCTTATTTATATTCTCAATTTATAAAACGTTGAACATAAGTTCAACAATAACTTCAGCGATATGATAGACAAAAACAAAACAAATGTTTCATAATCGCTAAACCCGAATATAACAAACAATTTATAATAATAATACGAATGACCTGTTTCATAACCTCGTTCATGCTACTACAGCGGGTATTTCTGGAAAACGTTCTTTGGTTCTCAACAGATAGCGGCGATCTTTTGTATTTACGGGTCCTAGCAACGCAATAGTAGAAGGTTAGTAATAGGTTTAGCTTGTTTATATTCACAGTTCTCAATACATAGACAGTTGGATATGAGTTCATCAATTACTACAGGCATACTATAGGCAACCTCGAAAATGCTTTATAATCGCTGAAACCGAAAAAAACTAAATATATTAAATATATTTATAACAATAAATGTCATTTAAAAATGTAGTCGGCGTATACGCTGACTTTGAAATAAAGTTAGCAATTTACTTTTCTAAATAATTAAATACAATTAAACAAAAGTTAAACTATTGTGTTGTGTTTTTCACTTGTAAGCTGCATATTCACGGCATGAAATGTGTGTTAGCACTGTCAAACCACACATAAGTTTGAGTAAATAAAAAATATACTACGGGAGAGCACTTCATATGTGTCCTCATATGCCTTGTTATGAGAATCTTTCTTCACTATCGAAATATATCGTATGTTTATATTTGATTTAAACGCAGCTTTCTTTCGACACATTTAAATCATACGTCAATAGCGCCGTCATGCGAAAATGGGTCTTATGCGTTTCGGCAAGCGTTTGTTAAACCCAACATGTGCTCTTGCGCAGTCAGGCCATAGGCGATTCTGTTCGCTTTAAAATCACTCAATATGTTATGTTTCTCCTTACCAGAAGGAGGGATAGCTGAGTGGGCTATTTATATGATGGGCGCATATGGTTAAGACCCATTTTCACATGACGAGGGTCATTACAAATCTCATTGCGAATTGAAAATGCCACATTTAAGAACAATGCTTTTTGATACAAAATTGAATTCAAAATAGCAAACTTGTTAATAATGGCAGCCTATCCACACATTAAGGAATGATTTCCAGACGTGCTGACCAAGTACGGCAAACATTGTGGTATGATAATTAAACGATTTTCTCTTATCTTGACACTATACTATTTCGCTAATGATTGTTTTCTCACCTTGGAGGCGAAAGTGAAATTCTGCGAGATGGATTGTGACGCGTAATTGTAACAGGGCCACAATTTGTGTCGTTTGAACATACAGAGAGTAGTTCGGAATTCCTTACACTGAACAGTGCTACATCCTTTGAATTGAGCACATACAGTACAGCCAAAGCGGAACAAACGTATTTCGCGATCCGCGGCGGCAAGGCGAAACGAGGCGATGCCGCGTCAGTCGTTGAAGCCGCATCAGTATGCGGCGGCAAGTCGCATTTCGCCGCGAAACTTTGCATCTGTCCGCCGAGGCATGCCGCTATCCGCGACATGATGCCGAGTCGATGCGCATCATGAAATAAAAAATCTTTTTAAAATAATTAGTTACATGTAGTTAACAAATTTTGAAAGAACAATTATAATAATAATTAAAATCATAATGAATTTATTGTGCGCGGATTGTATTAGCATATACATGTAAGCATAGTTAATGTGTCTTTCCAATTAAGTTTGTTTCCCGCCCGTAATGAATGTATTTCACACATAAACAAGGTCACGTAATTATGTTTTCGCACATACAAGTAGTCAAGGCTCCAGCATATGGTGGATTTATAAATTAATTCATGTTGATTTTGCTATTAAATTTAAGCTGAGAAAATTAGCAGTTTGAAGCCACATCAATAATCAAGACGCTGACGACGTATTTGTTGTTTTGTTAATTATCAGCTAATATATTATAACTATTGTTTGAATATGCGTATATAAACACGTTTTATTTTGTTCATATTATACAGTTAATATCGCTACTAATTTACCCGATAATCCCGTATATTCCAGTTTTAAAGCAAATGCTGGTAAATATTTACGATACACAAACATTCTCGATATTTCCTTAAGTATCAAATACATTTTGGCATTTGTTACTATTTATAGAGATGATGAAATAACGTCTAATCGGGGCGTTTTTTTCAACTGAACACGCGATTTACGCCTGACGTGATGTTCATGTATTTATACAACACAAAATACACCCAAACTTTCCAAACGACGTTCTACATGTCTGCATAATTTTCGCGCGCTTTTTATGAAACAAAGGATATTTTAGCACTGTTTATTTGACGCTAGAATTTGTCAAAGGTCGCGTTAGCATTAAAATTCGGAAGTGTGTTTCGGATTACATATTAAATAATGATAATCGAACGAAACATTAACAGTTGCGCGTAATTAATTATACGCTACACATGCATGTATGTACATGTAGGTGGATATCTTTTCACTCAATCCGCCGCGTACGTATGCGGCGGATTTACTCCGCGAAAGTACGCGAGGTTAACACAGACTCTGCGTCGTTGCGCGGATCGATGCCGAGTGCCACGGCGATACGCCGCGTGAACACACGATTCGGCCGCCGCGTACTAATAATCTGGCCGTGGCGTAGCCGCGGATTATGTTTGTGCCGCTTTAGCTGTACTGTACGCAGTGATGTAGCAAAAATTCAGAGGTTGTATCTCGAATCAGCTTATTAAGTATTCGAAAATATTCATGCGTGTCTGTTGGCCTTATGTATAAGTCACTAAGATGAAAACTGAAACAGCTTCGCCTAAAAGCGCATTAGTGCTCTATACCTATGTTTATGTTAGCGTTGTTGACACCGTGTGAACTGCTCGGGTTACAAGTAAAGCATAAACAGCAATGTTTATATACTTTTATTCCTCCATATACAAGATACGAAGATTATTGTATATTTTAAATTTGTATATGGTGTTTCAAAAATCAAAAGTTTTGTACACGGAACTTTCATTATGAATTTATATTCTTGGTGAGATAGTCATTTGATATTAGAAAAAATATTCCTTTAATATGATGGTGACTGCAAATTTTCTTTATATTAAGTTCTCATTACCACTTTCATCATTCTTTCTATGCTTTCAGAACTTCCAAAAAGCATGCTGTTTTTATTTTGTCTTGGTTATTTCTATGAAATAATAAGGATGATAAAAAGTGCACACAAAACTCGACCCGTGCGCTATGACACACACTTTATAAAGTTGAATGGCTAGTGTTCATTTCAAACTTGCGATTGATTTTGAAAAATGAATTGCGTGTTAAATTATGCAATAGCGAACATCTTCAGTGCCTTCAGCGCTTTGATTTATATACTTTGTTAGTTGTTTATGAAATTAATTTGAGATATATTTTTATCATTCAAGAGTTCTTTGTAATAAAAAAAATAAAACAATTTCTGGAGGGGATTTTTTCTATTTTCTACAAAATTCTCTTTTTTTTTAAGGGAATGGGGCTGAATATCGGCCCCGAAATTGCCATAAACACTGGACTATTATATATGAAATATATATATAGTGGAGCTATCCTACTCACCCCGGCGTCGGCGTTTCCTTTAGCGTTAGTGTGCAAATGTTAAAGTTTTCGTACTACCCCAATTATTTTCATTGTCCCTTGACATATTGCTTTCAAACTTTGCATACTTGTTTACCAACATGACCCCACTCTAAAAACAAGAGCAGACAACTCTATCAAGCATTTTGTCATAATTATGGCTCCTTTTCCACTTAGAATATGCAGCAAATGTAAGTTTGCGTACCCCAAATATTTTCAATGTCCCTTGACATATTGCTTTCATATTTTGCAAACTAGTTTACCATCATGACCCCAACCTATAAACAAGAGTAGACAACCGTATGAAGCATTTGGACAGAATTATTGCCCCTTTTATACTTATAATATGCATATTATTGATAAATCTATGTTAAAGTTTGTGTACTACCCCAAATATTTCCTATATCCTTTGATATATTGCTTTTATATTTTGCATACTTGTTTACCAAAATGACCCCAACCTATAAACAAGAGCAGACCACTGTATCAAGCATTTTGACATAATTATGGCCCCTTTTATATTTAGATAATTGAACATTTTGCTTAAATTGCCATAACTTCTTATTTATGATCACATTTTATTAGGGATGGCAACGAATACCATTTTGGTATTCGAATATTTGGTCATCCTTCCGAACGAATATTCGGATATTTGGTGAACATCTGTAGGAAAAAAATCAACAAAATCAACTTTGTTTACCGTACCATTACTCTATCAATTCTACTTTCGTTTTTAACAAAAGTTCACCTGAAGTGACTAAATATTGACACAGCGTTGCAGTCGCTGTTGATTTTGTTTATTTTTATTACATGTTGATCATATATTCGTGAATATTTGTTTAAAAGCTTGATCGATCAAATGAATTGGAATTTTTCTTTAATTGAAAGAAAGATGTGTAGGGAAATCGGCGAATTGGAAGGTAGGTGGGTTCATTCTTGAATTGAATGGTAACAGCCACGTCAAGCGTTCAGTGTTAATAACGTCAAAAATTTAAAAACGTTCATATAAATTTGATAATCTTGGGTGACTTTTGTTTATTAGCTCATCTATTTTTTGAAAAAAAATTATGAGCTATTGTCATCACCTTGGCGTCGGCGTCCGGTTAAGTTTTGCGTTTAGGTCCACTTTTCTCAGAAAGTATCAATACTATTGCATTCAAACTTGGTACACTTACTTACTATCATGAGGGGACTGGGCAGGCAAAGTTAGATAACTCTGGCGTGCATTTTGACTGAATTATGTGCCCTTTTTATACTTAGAAAATTGAAAACTTTGGTTAAGTTTTGTGTTTAGGTCCATTTTATTCCTTAAGTATCAAAGCTATTGCTTTCATACTTGCAACACTTACTAACTATCATAAGGGGACTGTTCAGGCAAAGTAATGTAACTCTGACTGGCATTTTGACAGAATTATGTGCCCTTTTTATACTTAGAAAATTGAAAATTTGGTTAAGTTTTGCGTTTAGGTCCACTTTATTCCTACAGTATCAAAGCTATTGCTTTCATACTTGCAACACTTATTAACTATCATAAGGGGGCTGTGCAGGCAAAGTTATGTAACTCTGACTGGCATTTGGACTGAATTATGGGCCCTTTATACTTAGAAAATTTGGTTAAGTTTTGTGTTTTGGTCCACTTTACCCCTAAATTATCATAGATATTGCTTTCATACTTGGAACATTCGCAAACTGTCATAAGGGTACAGTAAAAGAAGTTGCATAACTCTGGATGTCATTTTTATGGAATTATGGCCCTTTTTTGACTTAGTAACTTTGAATATATGGTTAAATTTTGTGTTTCGATCCACTTTACTTCTTAAGTATCAAGGCTATTGCTTTCAAACTTCAAATACTTTTATGCTATCATGAGGTTACTGTACCTGGCAAGTTGAATTTTACCTTGACCTTTGAATGACCTTGACTCTCAAGGTCAAATTATTAAATTTTGCTAAAATTGCCATTACTTCTTTATTTATGATTAGATTTGATTGATACTTTGACAAAACTACTCTTACCTGACATACCACAATAGACTCCGCCCAAACCATCCCCCGTGCTCCCCCCCCCCCCCCCCAAAATCCCCCCCCCCCTTTTTTTTTTTTTTTTTTTTTTAGATCATCTCACAAATGACCACCACACCCTCATACTATACCCCCCCACCCCCTACCCACCCCCCCCCCCCCAATTTTTTTTTAAACGGTTAAAAAACACAACTATTTATTTTTATTATTTTATGTTTGAAATACCCTCCAACCATCGCACCCAAGAATCCCCCCCACCCCCCCCCCTCCCCCCACCCGATTTTTTTTTTTTTTTAAGATCATCTCACAAATTACCACCACACCCTCACACTATACCCCCCCCCCACTCACCCCCCCCCCCCCCCCTATTTATTTTTTTAAGATCATCTCACAAATTACCACCACACCCTCACACTATAATATACCCCACCTCACCCCCCCCCCCCCCAAATTTTTTTATTATTTTTTGAAACGGTTAAAAAACACAATTTTTTATTTTTATTATTTTATGTTTGAAATACCGTCCAACCATCGCACCAAAGAATCCCCACCGTCCCCCCCCCCCCCCACCCTCATTTTTTTCGCATTTTTGGAAGATAATTTAATGAATGTCCACACCCCCACACTATACACCCCTCTTCACTCCACCCCTCCCTCCTTTGTGATTGAAAATGAGAGTCTCTTCACCTTTAAAAAGAAAATAGATGAGCAGATTACCGGAATAAACCCCCTTCGGAAGAAACCCCCTTCCCTAAAAACAGCATAGCGGAAGAAACCCCCTTTCACATTTTGCATACGCGGAAGAAACCCCCTTGCTAGTTTTGCATAGGCGGAACAAACCCCCTTTGAGTTTTCAGACAGGCGGAATAAACCCCCTTCGTGTTTTCAGAGAGGCGGAATAAACCCCCTTCCTAAGTGTTAAGTCTTTCCCGCAGAGGTAGTAAAATCCCGACTCGAACAATTCCCCAGTACATCCGTTTCAACCCGACTCTATTACTGCATGCTTGCTACTTTTGCTACTGTGAAGAATTAATCAAGATGGTAATAAAACGAATAATGTATGAATGAGGGAAAGAATTATTATTGAAGGATAAAATAGACAAAAAATAGAATGAAATATATTAACATTTATGTACAAAGATTAAGCAAGCATATACTAGAAAACATTAAACAAATTGTTGTTGCAAAAAAGGACACGCATTTAATGATAAAACAGGCATATATTTACATTTATTTACAAAGATCTCAAACAAGCATATATTAAAAAGTAATAAACAATTTGTTGTTGACAAAAGACACGCATTATTAACGATAAACAGGCATATATTAACATTTATTTACAAAGATCAAATCATTCGCTAAAATCACACATATATAGCCGAATGCTAATGTAATTAAACAAAACTGTACATAACTTCACACGAGCCACAAAGGCGCCGATCATGACACAACTTCTCATCATTATCTACAATAGCCGGTACATTAAAGGACCCTTTACAGGGGACAAAAATTCCACTCGTCCGCTCGTATTGACGAGTGAAATCTTGATAGGACGAGTGATATTCCCTAAAGCTCTCGTCCTACAGGACAAGTGAAAATAAGCTGATGTTCAAAAATGAATTTTCTGACCAGTATGACTATTTTTCATTAAATAAAATCAATTTCTAAAAGCATATCGATTCCGAAAGTAGAATGCAAATGAAATGGAAATTGTTATTGTAAATTTCATAGAGTAGGTGCGCGTTGTTATGCGAGACTTGTGTCCCGAGTAAATATTGGCTTTTTGATGTAAGCTTTGCGCGTACATGTTGACAGGGAACCATGCGATTGCAGTCACTGTTATTATTTAAGCGCGAAGTACGGTTTAAAACCAGTCTGAATTTCGTTTGAAAAATGTCTGACATACGAGCGTTCTTTAAAAGGGGCGAGGGCGATATTCAAACATCCGAAACGGAAAGCACGCGAGCATTAGAAAAAATTATTTATATTGTGTTCCTCATTAATAAAGTAACTTATTTCACTGCTTAGCAGTGATATACTTTAGGAAACTTTAGAAGTCATATCAGCCCTTTGCAATCTTTATTTCACACATATTTGAAGGGCGAGTGCGTGTGTTTGCAGGACGAGTGAAAATTTTAATGCACTCGTCCTGCAGGACGAGTGCAGTTTAGGAATATTTTTGTCCCCTGCTTTATATAATTAAATGAAGGTGCGAAAATCTTTTTCCAAACTGTTATGTGCTGAGTAAAGAGGTGTACCGGCCGTTTGTTCACAAGTTGTTAATGATAAGATGCTCGTGTGAATTTGTCTTGCACTCGTTTCAGTGAGATTATACCATTTTATATGCGTTAACTTGTACTAGATTGATAAAAATAATAAAAACACAAAATTAGCGCCCAGAGCCGATAGTGACGAAGATATTTGTACATATTTTCCTTCAATAACCGAAGCATTCGTCTTTTAAAAAAAATTGAATCATGCAATCATGCTTCCCGTGAACTTTCTGAAAATGAAAGTGAATTTCTGTAAACAATTACCGTGCGTTTGAATGTAACTAAATCGTCGGGAAGGGGGTTTGTTCCGCTATGGAAGGGGTTTTCTTCCGCCTATGCAAAACTAGAGAGGGGGGTTTCTTCCGCCTATGCAAAACTAGCGAGGGGGTTTCTTCCGCGTATGCAAACTATGAAAGGGGGTTTCTTCCACCCTGCCGTTTTTAGCGAAGGGGGTTTCTTCCGGAGGGGGTTTCTTCCGTACACCAGATGAGCGGTCTGCACCCGCAAGGCGGTGCTCTTGTTTTGATATTGAGACTGTTTATAGCTATATGTAATTGTTAAAATCTGAATGATACAAACTGTTTTTACACGTTTAATATTGAACGTATTGGGCGAAATACCAAAAACATTTCTTTAAGTAAAGTACCTGATTGAATATTGAGTAATTAATTAAAGTTTTGACCTTTCGATACGCAAATACTCATTAGAAGTTGAGTAAATTATTTTTTTTGATTGGACAACGTGATTGTTACCATACGATACGCATTTACTCAATTTAATTAGAGCAAAAAAACATTTTTGATTGGAGAACGGGATTTACATCAATCATAAATCTTTTGCATAAGTTCGTATTTGTTTTTTACACCAAGTCGGCTTTTCCATTACTCATTTAATCTTTGATCATTTTAAATGTAATTCGAGTCATTAGATCAAATGCAGGTCGGTGTTTTAATTACCGATGCGATTTGCACCTATCAAAATTTTGACACAAAGTGACTGTCTTTGGTCAATTAAAGTTTCCTAAAGGTAGGCAATTAGTGGGATTTATGACATGTGTACTGTCATCACCATAGCGACGCATTATCGCGACTACCAGAATAAACACTATGAGATGAGAAACAACTTTTTTTAACAATGTTTAAAGCAAATTTCACGAACAATGTTTAAAGCAAATTTCACGAATACAAAGTCTTTGAAATTACTTCATTTTTTTTTTTTTTCTTCCGAATATTTGATTCGGAAAAAAACTGTTCGAATATTTGGTGGGGGACCGAATATTCGAATATTCGGATATTCGTTGACATCCCTACATTTTATTATTACTTTGACAAAACAACACTAACCTGAATACCACCAACCTCCCCCCCCCCCCTCCCCAAAAAAAAATTGTTTTTTTTTTAGACATCATCTTATAAATTACCACACCCCACATTTACTCCCCCCCTACCCCTCCCCCTACCACCCAAAAAAATTTTGTTGTTCCTTTTATTTTTGAAAAATGACCACGCCCCATCTCAACCCCCCCCCCCCCCCCCCCCCCCCCCCCAAAAAAAAATTTTTGTTTTTGTTTTTGAAAGATCGTCTAATATATTATTGAATATGAACAATTTCCCCATAATGGCTTACGTTATACTGTCAAGCACTCAAATAGTCGAGCGCGCTGTCCTCTGACAGCTCTTGTATAATTTCAAAGTTAATTTTGTCCGGAGCATAACTCTAAATCTACTGAAGGGATTTTCTTGAAACTTGCAATATAAACAGATGGCAAGTAGGAGAAGTGCAGCGACTAATTACTATAACTCTATCTATCTTAGTTTTTTAATTATTTTCCTTTATTTAATTTTAAACTAAATTTTTGTCGGGAGCATAACTCCAAATCTATTCAATGGATTTACTTTAAACTTAGAATATAAACAGATGGCAACTAGGAGAAGTGCAGTGACCAAGAACCATTACTCTATCTACCTTAGTTTTTGAATTATCTCCCTTTATATAATTTCAAAGTAAATTTTTGTCTGGAGTATTACTCTTAATCTACTGAAGGGATTTACTTGAAACTTAAAATATTAACAGATGGCAAGTAGGAGAAGTTCAGTGACTTAAGAACCATATTAACGCTATCTATCTTAGTTTTTGAATTATCTTCCTTTATTTAATTTCAAAGTAATTTTTTGTCCGGAGCATAACTCCAAAGCTATTCAATGGATTTACTTTAAACTTAAAATATAAACAGATGGCAACTAGGAGAAGTGCAGTGACCAAGAACCATAACTCTATCTACCTTAGTTTTTGAATTAGTCCCCTTTATATAATTTCATAGTAAATTTTTGTCCAGAACATAACACTAAATCTACTGAAGGGATTTACTTCAAACTTAAAATATAAACAAATGGCAAGTTGGAGAAGTGCAATGTCTAAGAACCATAACTCTATCTACTTTAGTTATTGAATTATCTCCCTTTATTTAATTTCAAAGTAAAGTTTTGTCTGGAGCATAACTCTAAATCTATTGACGGGATTTACTTTAAACTAGACATATAAACAGATGGCAACTAGGCAAAGTGCAGTGAACATGAACCATGACTATCAGCCGTAGTTTTTTTCTTATCTCCATTTATTTAATTTCATAGTAAATTTCTATCCGTTTTGTCACAGATGACACAGGTGCCATGTTTTACAAATATTATTCTACTCTCAAAAACAAATGTTCTCATACAAGGAAACACATTTCGGCGGGGATGGCCATGTTAACACGGCTCTTGTTACTTTAAAATGATACATAAATTAGACATATTTATAAAGAAACAACACCGTTTAAGGCAAAGGCGGATATGTACTTTCAAATTAGAAAATAAACATCGACCTGATATGTTACAAAGATTTGCCTATGAAGATTTTCGAGACTATTTATGTTAAAATCAAATTCGTAGTGGTGTACATTTTTATATTATCTTTAAAATGATATATCAGAAGTATTTATAAAGAAACAATACAAAGGCAGATATATACTTTAAATAGTCTAACTTTGCCTAAAATCTCTAAGTATTGTTATTTCATACCTGCGAAAATATTAAAGTTACAAGCACAAATGTGTAGACAATAGATTTTGATATCACTATGTACTTATACTTTATTCATTATTTCCAAAAAGAATAATTAAGTTTAAGGGAATGGCATATTGAAAGGTCTTCTTGTTAAAAAGCTAACTCGGCCTTAAATACTATTAATATTGGTGCTTAAATACTTTTAATATTGGTTCAGAGACACGTATTTTTTCAAATATGTTGTTTTATTTTTATTTTTATATCAACACTACTATAAATATCGGAACATTTTAATGTTTCACATGTTTTCATTTCAAATTTGTGAACTTTGAAGTCGTGAAATTTTGTTTATTGGAAACAAGCTGCCATAGCGAATGTTAGAGGATGCAGGTCTCGTATTCATGGGGAGAATTTCCGATACTTTCTATAGGTCTTAACCCTTTGCATGCTGGGAAATTTGTCGTCTGCTAAAATGTCGTCTGCAGAATTTCTAAAATTAGCATTTTCTTGGATTTTTTTCAAAGAATACTATCAGAATAGCAAACAGTTTGGATCCTGATGAGACGCCACGTTCTGTGGCGTCTCATCTGGATCCAAACTGTTTGCAAAGGCCTTCAAAATTCGGTTCCCGCACTGAACGGGTTAATGGATGATTCCAATCTTAGTGTATTTATAGATCTTTAACGTAATAGACAGACAACCGGCTCTCAATATTTTCAGATTTGATCTTAAAAAATTCTCATTAATATCAAGTGCACATATTTCTCTTTTTTATGGCATATTGCGATTATTTTTTGTAAACTGTGAATTGCATAATCACGGGGTCTAAAGGAGACACTGATAAGCCCTGCATTTTGACAATTAATTTTAATAAAGATATAAAAATTTATAAGGGAACGAGACCATGTATATCTAAACAAGGCTGTACACACTGTTACAGAATTTATCACAATTTAGAATGATACAAAATGGATACATGCTTTTTAATTTGTGTTTAATGGTATTTTAAAATGTAAATTTAAGCATGAATGCTGAATATTTTTAATTACACATTTGAACCAACTTTAAGTATGGACCAAAGAGCACAGAAAATATAAAATTAAATAAAATTGTAATACTTTGATCCCCCCAAAAAACAGTCACAAATTTTATAATTTATAAAGTTTAAATCTTCAAATTGAGGAAAATCAGCATTAAATGCATTTTTATCTAATATTTTATTATATCAAAAATATCTTTCTTTCAAAACACTTTTTTTTAATAGTAAAAAATACTTTACATTATTTTAATATGTTTTTGATGTATATAAATGTATTTGCAATTATTTGCTTTAAACAAGATATTTATATTTGGAATGTTTGGACAAGCATTGTTGACTGTTTGTATTTTTATAGGTAATTCTTTGTTTCTTTGATATTGAAATAAGATATATAATCCCTCTGTTATCAATATGACCCCTGGTGATCAACCTCATTATTATCTCAGGGGTCATAAATAATGAAAGGGGCCACACTTCAGGAGTGTGGCACCAGCCAGGAAGAGGGCCATAAAATCCCTGATATCCCCACCCTGTGTATGAACAGTTTATTAGGGGCCATGGTATAATTTGTCTTTGATATTTCTGACCTTCACCAATGTTTGTTTTTACAAGAGATTTAGGGTCATAAATTGTTTAAAACCCAATCAAATTTAATTTAACATTCAGGAAAGCAAATTGGCTGGAAACTGGTATAAAGTACAAACTTTTGCATGCTTTCAGAACAGAAAGCTAATTAGAGGCCTGAGATCATTGCTAGTAAAGACTTGTGTTGTATACAGATAATTAAGTGCTTAATATTTTTATTGGAGAAACATTGCACACAACCTTGAATAGTGTGTTAAATTCAGGGCTTGATGATAACCTTTGGAGATTTCTGAAGTCTATAAAGACTGGACAGTACACAATTTGCAAGATTCTGTGAAAGGTGTTGGTCAGATATTTTCATCTTGTGTAAAGGCCATCATTGAAAACGTTCGATTATAATTTCATTCTTGAGAGAAATAAGACTGCCCAATAACATTCATTTAATTACGGGAACAACGCGTAAAAGCAGACCTTTTCTTGTGACTTTTAAAAGGTGTTTCAACAACAACTGTGTTGTTTGTTTACTCAGTGTAAATATTTAGCTGCCAAAATAATATAAGATTACTATCACCATTTTATAATTATTTCATTAATGTGTGTTCAGTGACAGACAAATATTTGACATTATTTTCTGTGCGCTTGGTGAACGCCTGTGGAAAGTACAACCATGGTTCTGTGGAGAAGTTCAGCTGAAATCATTCGGATCTTTGTAAGCAACCAAAGACGTAAGTGCACACTTAGACTCTTGTTGTTGTGTCTTATCCCTTTACCACATATATATATTCATATTTTGACGCATTTGTAGTCCCTTATAAAGTTAAATTTGATATAAGACCTTTCTTACTAGAGTCAAGTTGTAAAGGCTTCATTTCCAATCATTTAAGATACAGATGAGCAGCAAACAGTATAAAACCTGATGAACAGACTGGGAGTTACTTAAGTTATTTAACCCTTTGCATGCTGGGAAATTTGTCGTCTGCTAAAATGTCGTCTGCTTAATTTCTAAAATTAGCATTTTCTTCGATTTTTTTTCAAAGAATATTATCAGAATAGCAAACAGTTTGGATCCTGATGAGACGCCACGTTCTGTGCCTTGCAAAGGCCTTCAAAATTCGGTTCCCGCACTGAAAGGGTAATTAAGATGATGTTTTGAATAATGCATTGTTGCTGGCAGCTTTGTAGTGTTCTCTTTGTATATAAATTTGGGGCCTCTTATAATGGCTGGTGCACCTTTTACCTCAGTTGACAAATGTAATCGGTTGTTGAACTCCATACCTCATAAGTAGGGAATTAAGAGATTTAAGTACAAAAGATGGTGTTATGCTTATAGAAGCACCCTTGATGAAAACTAGGCATAATAAGGTGACTGACTTACTTTTGTTAGTTATTTTTTAGTCAAAAAAGAATGACATGGCTACTCAATAGCAAGATTTGCATTCCTACTGTTAGAAAGAGTGTTGTTTAGGATATACATCTGATACAATTGTTCACTTAGATTAACTGATCTAGCTGTTAGCTTCTTAAAGGGTTAAACAGGTTAATCCCCGTGGATCAGAATAAATTGAAGGATTAAGTTTCCATAGTTTTGTATTCCAAATGTAGCCAGAAATGGAGTTGTTTGCTAGATTTCAAGATCACTGCACAGTTATGTGTATATTGTTTATACATTGTACACACAACATTGATAATAAGTACCGTACATAAGTTTGGAGTAGATGCTTCTTGGCATAACATTGTTGCTAGCAGTCACATTTGACAAACTGTGATTACCAAGTCATTAAATTTAGACAAAGAAATACTAAGAGTTTGTCTGCGAAGAATATGTTAAATATTTTATTACTATTTTTTCAATAAAAGTGTATCACAATTGACATTTCCTTTGACAAATCAGTAATCACAGAACTTGTCACACAACTGAATGAACAATTAAATTATTAACTGAAAAATATTTAAAAAAACAAGTGCATGATTTTCAAGCAATGAGATTTTGTTATGGGCCAATGAAATGACTTGTCCGGAATTGTTCAGTCTATAAAGGATAATGTCGTTAGCATAAAATATGTGTTGCACTGTGGAACAATAACCAGCCTAGTTACCCTTTTTGAATATTGGCAGAGCTCCAGATAAGGTTTTGTGAAATTCTTAACGTAACTACCAGATTTTCAAAAATAATTCTTAAGTCTGAAATTTTATTCTTAACGTTTCTACTTAGTTTTGGAAAATAATTCTTAACTTTTCTAAATGACTTAAAATAAATAATAATGGTTATTTTCAAGCAAAAAATAAAAATACTAGCAACTTTATTTAAGAGTTCAACAGTGTATTCAGTATTATACAATTTTATTTTTCAAATACCTTCGTATGCCCAAACTGTGCTTAGATTGCATGCCTTCGATGAATTTTTACATATTTCACAATTAAAACGGGTCTTCCCTTCAATCTTTTCAACAATTAGCCACGGGAATTGTCCCTTCCACTCGTTCAATGTTTTTGTTTTTTGTTTAAGTTTTGACCCGTTGTGTCGCGTTTTTTTTAGCTTTTCCGACTGTGTCGGCAACTGAACATTCAACATCATAAAAGATCTTTTCTATAATGTCTTTCTTAACATTCAACTTCGGCTCACTTTGCGTACGATATGTTTAAAGCGTGTTTTTGCACGCCTTGCAGTTTTTTAGGACGCTCTCTGGGCGCCGCCATTGTTTTTTGACAGACTGTACACGCCGCTTTTATTGGAAAAAATGCGATGTGTTAAAAAAAGCTGATGACCATTTTATATAAGCACCGAAAAGATCTTAAATACGCGAAAAGAACTCAATAAAATTTGATACGAACCGATGTAAAAATAATATTCGTAACTTGATTTTGTAATTCTGAATGGTACGACAAGATATTAAAATAAATACATAACGGACTTGAAATTAATTCGTAATTACGAAAATACAACCCTTATCTGGAGCTCTGATTGGACTGCAACTGTTTTATGGAAAATACATTTATCTTGAGTAAAAGGCCTGTTGTGCCTGAACTGAGTCAAATGCTTATCAGATGCATTTTAGCCCAGGACAGAAGTTTTGACAGTGATGACTGTACATCAGATATAACTCTAGACATTTATTTCTCACTGGTCCCTCCTTGAGACAGACTGAGTGGACAGGGGCCAGCCCTTCAATGGTTCTGTGACTGGAGATGGTGCCAGATAACTTAAGCTACAAGGCTCAGCAGCTCTGGGGGCCAGGCCTAGAATGAAGGTGGGAGTGGGGGGGGGGGGGGGGGGCTCAGGTAGCTTGTTAGCAGTTTGTCTGGTGCATGCTAACATGTGGCATACTGCAGCTGTGCTGTACTGTCAGGCAGGCTTAACCATGCTTTGTGATTGCGCAATACCCCTGCTGGCACTGATGCAATGGCCTACTCAGCTTCTTTTAATTTAGAACCAAACTGTGGGTACTGGTGTTGGGGTGAGACAGTTGTTGTCATTACTTGGGCAGATCTATCATCATTCACCTGTTATGGCAGGACTGCCACTTCCATTCATTAAGCACACAGACTGACATTGCTGGCTGTCACAAGTCGCTAACATATACTCTCAGTGTTCCTTTCTGTCGTTGAAGGCATCAAGAGGTGTTGCTGCAGCTATTAATCTAGTATATAAGCCCACTTTGGTGACACAACCGCCAAAATTCCAACTAATAGTCTGTTAAGAATATACTGCATAAAATAACTGACACTGTTTAAATTGTCATTATGTCCGCTTTTTTATTCAACATTAGTTTGATATGTTTTAAACATTTATCATGTTAATTTTAGGTTCTTAATGATTTTATGTTGGTGATATTCATAACAAAAGTCAATGTTGAAACAACCCCATTTAAGTTTTGTAATTATATCCCCTCAAATCTAATTTAAACCTTTGATGATATGAAATTATACTGCTACTAAAAGAATTATTATGATTCTTTTATTTTTCAACTATAAATCATGTCAGTCTTCAAATTTTACATTTTATTACTATCGTGTCATAGGAGACATACATGAATGACCATAATAAATATAAGATTTTAGACAGTTAACTTTATTACAGTTAGTCCCAAGTGGTGAGCTCCATTATTAATCGTATTGCCCAATCAGTATTTCTGACAGGAACAAATATACATGATGATGGTGATAGTTTATATGCCCATCTAATGGAGAAAAGGCTTGATGTAAGTTAATTAATTTTTATTCAATCATGATTATCTAATAAAAAAATATTACAATTATTATTTGAAGGAAAATCTAGTTAAAATACTTATTATGGGTAATATTGATATAGATGAAGTATACTAGAATTTATTGTTTTCTAGTTTGAAAAGAAGTAAACATGTCATTTATTTCTTAATCATGACTGACAAGCAAAAAATGAAATGAATGAAGTAAAGTGCAAATTTTGAAAATTTTCTTCACAAAGATAAACTCATGGGGCTTCACTGTCATTTAATAGAATCTATGATCTTGAAACAATAGTTTCATGGGCAGGTGTGATTAATATTTTGCATTAATTAAGAAGAATCTCAAGTCTGTCTCAGAGTCTTTATCAGTGGTGTCCATCCTCCCTGCATCTGTCAGCACAAATTGGACAAGTTGTGTGACTGGTCATCCCACAGCCAACACGGCCTGGGGTAGGGGGTATGGTCCAATGTTCATACTTATCTCATACTTGAGACTTCAAGCTATCAATAGTGATGGATGGTCCATCACCCATCACTGCCACTTGTGACTGACTCTGTCAACACAGTTACTGTTGTTAAATTGTTTTCTTTCTAGCACATGTTCCCTTTGTCATTTTCAAACAAAAAGATGTTACTTTTGGTAGAGTTAAAAATTTGGGGTATGTGATATTAAAATGAAAAGACTCCTAACTTAGGTGCAGCCCTTGTATGATTTGTCAAATCTGTCCCCTATTTTAATTTTCTATCGACATAATTATGTAAATTTAATTGTTTCATTAAGTATGTTCATATTTTTTAGTAGTTAAAAAAATGTACACTGTAAACGGTTACTGCAACATCTAATACTTAGTAGCCAATAAACTTTAAATGTTGTAATCTGTCCATAAAACTTGCAACAATCTTCAAGCTCTACCTATTTGCATAATGAACAGTGGTGCCAGACATTTGCTCTGCAATTATTTTGTCTCTGTGGTCACTTTATGAATGAACATTTTTAACATGCAGGTGTGTAATGTGCTTAATTCAGCACTCTTGAAAAGTTTAGGGGCCATAAAAGGGGTCCACTTGGGTTCAGGAAGAGGAACAGATATGGTCACAGTTCTGTGTCAAAACTCATAAAAACACAATGTTATTACTTCCTAGTGTTTACCTGAATCAACAGGCAACATCAAACCGAGTTATTGATAAATGGGTAATAGAGACAGTTAGGTGATTTTACCATTTGCTTTAAGATCAAAAATGAAATAATTATCCTGTTAAAGGAATAAAATCAAAACAAAGGGCAGTTTAATAGTGGTTTTTCTGCACAATTACTGACTTGACATGTTCTGGTCAACATGGGCTGACAGTTTATTGCATTAATGGACATTATATGGGAGCAGTGTTGTTAAATGTTACATGTTTTATTGCTGCTCTTTTGTTATTAGTCATGACCAGACTCAGTCCTGAAGCTTTTCTGCACATGAACCCATGGGTGATGCACTTCAGAAATTATTAGATTAAGAATTTCTCCATATTTTGAATCGTTAAAAAATACCTATGTCTTAGGAATGTTGTGTTTCTGTTATGTTGTGGATTTTTACCAAGAAATTATAACTATGACCGGGATTTCAATATATTTTCGAAATCAGGAATCATATGACCCAAATTTCTAGGAGTTAAAATACTCCAGTCCTGCTTCAATTGAAATTAATTTATGCTAATGTGACAATAATAGTAACAATAAAAGTAATAATGATAATATTATTTTTTAATAACATTATGGAACGAAACCAGGATTGTTTTCCCGTTAGAATATGCAACAATTTATTGTTAGTTTCATGATGTTTTTATTTGTGAAACAAATTTTTCCCAGAATAAACGAATTATTGTCACAAAATTGTATCGGAAATCCTAAAAATGATCCACAATTTTCACATAACATTTACTCATTTGAACATTAGCCAGTCAAGGGTCCCTATTTTCAAATGAAAGGAAAAGAATCTTGAAACTGTCATGGCCTTAATGAAAATGCCTATCAAATTGTGATATATATAAGGCTTTCAATTTCCTTCATTTACACCCTCTCAGCAGGGCATCCTGACTTCTGTAGGCAAATGGCCCCAAATTAATTTACCCCCTGTATTTAATAGACTGCTACCTTCCGAACCAGGGTGGACAATTTAGTGCTAACTTTCCCCCAGTGGTTCACAGTTTATTTAACATTTTATGGGCATGAATAAATAATGCCATTGTTATGTTTTCCCACCATTGTACTTTTTCATTGGCAGCCCTGTTCAAAACTGAGCAAATAAAAAAATAGAAAGGGATTGTAAATCCCTTAAGCTGCAAAATATTGGCTTGTTTGTTTTTCTTGAAATTGGCCCATTGTTGTTCAATATTATCAATTTTGCCTTTGCAATCTCATACTAAGAAAACAGAGCCCTAGGATATTTAAACTAAACTCTTTTCCCAACACATTATCTCTTTGGCCCCTTTATTGATTACTTCCCATTGTAGCCAGCAATTGGTTTAACCAGATAGGGATCAGATAAGGGGCCAGTATAGCTAGGGGTTGCAGCCAGTCATTCTCCATTTACAACTACAGTCTAGAGTGAGGCAGTAAGATCTGTGATACAGTGGAAAGATTGTGAAGTGCATTGGTGATATCATATGTTGATAACTTTATGGAGAGAATTATCTACTCAAACTTAAGAATTATTTTGTAAGTGTAATTAACTGATAAAAAGTTTTATTGTGGTCATTTGGGTAAACTTCCTGAGGTGTGAAGCAATAATAGCTATCTTGTTTTCTGCTGTCTGGCATGGTATTAAAGAGTGCAACAGACTGATGAAGTCTTCAGTGAACTTTCAAACCTCGGACAGACAGTGAACATTTGAGAATTGAAGAGTGTGTGATAATATTGAAGGACCTTTTATAAGTAGAAACCATAAAATACACAACTAACACATAAAAGATATTTGTTGATGTATGATAATTAGTTTAAAAAATAAATACATAAGGAACAGTTTACTATGGTGATGCTCTTTGGGTTTAATTGTGTTACTTTAATTGAGTGTTGGTTGTGTTAAAAATGGTTGTATGGAGTGACCAGGATACGGCCTTTCTTCAAACCATCTCTACAGGTATGCCATTAAGACTTGCATGTATTGATGATTATCAGATATAGTTGTATTTATGTTCTTGAATATTATTACTGGACATTGAATATTTATCGTAAATTCTGCAATGAAGTGCTTTAATGATTTTTGTCTTTTAAGAATTTTTGTTTTAAATATTTGTTCCAAAAATTATTGAGCAATAAACAAACTGAAAATGCACACTCTCTCTCTTGGAATAATTATAAACAAATTCATAAGATAATTTTCAGAATTTTATTGCTAATTGTAATAAAAAGTATGATTGATCTCAAAACAACAAGTATAATTATTTTACAAACTTATTCTTCAATTTGTAATTAATCTTTATAAATGTTATATAGTTTTGAGATGAACAGTGCATTTTAATAAAGATTATGAAGTAACTTAATAATCAGATTAATTATTTGTTATAAATGGAGAGTTTTAAATTAAATTTTTTGTTCAATTATTGGGATTTTCACATTGAGGTGCAATATTCTGCAGTGTAGATCTGTTGTTAGAGGAGACTTAATAAGCCCCATAGAGGCTTGGGAAACACATGGCACCATATCAGGTGTGACAAAGTGGTCTAACTAGGTACTTGTAGAGTCTGTGACTGCATGAAAGTCACACCTGCATGAGATGTGTTCTGTACTTGATGTAGATAACAGATAAGGTAGAGGATGAGTCTGGTTGGGTTTCTGGTGTCTGAAGTGGGCTAGTTTCCTGATGGTGCTGATACCTGGTCCATGCTCACTTTAGATGTATTCTGCTGTGATTCCTGGGTGCACTTGGCCTCAGTGTCTGTACTGAAGTGGGAAACCCAGATCTGGCGTCTGGCAGGGTGTGAGCATCTTGTCTTGCATGGGTTTCTGCTGTCTGAGGCATGAGCGGGCTTCTTTGCTTTAAAATTACTTCAGTAGTAGAGTCTAATAGTTATTTTGAAAATTGTTTCTTCTTTTAATTTAAAAAATCGTTCAATAATAAATCGTCATTCTAAAAATAGGTTTTAAGATTGAAATTTGTATAACTAACATACTGAAAGAGAAAAAGAAAGTATACTTCTTTAATTTATTTTTGGATAAAATGTTGGATTTACTTTAATTAGTTGGATTTCAAATGCTTCCATTAATTATATGTTGGAATTTGAGTTTTATAATTACCATTCTTTATTATATACTTCATGCTTATCTATCCAGAAGGTAAATATAAGTGAAATAAAACTTGCCCCCACCCTGACATTTTCGGCACATTAAAGCTACCTAATTAGACCCCTTTCTCACGAAAGTGGTAGCTACAAAGTTTGGGGGCTTGTTCGGGTTTGCATTCAGCCGTGTCATCATCTTTTAGTTAATGTCAAATGTGTTTGATGGTGAAAAAGATATGGGCTTGATCTATTGAGTGATATAGTCCAACTTTCAGTATCTGTATACGATATTGGCCCATACAACATACAGATATTCTATTTCGCCCACAATTTAGGAGCATTAAAAGTCAAGTGAGAGAATATCAATTTTATCAGTGATGTTTGATGTGAACTTTTTTTATTACCCTTTGCATTAGATTTCATGGGCTTGTCCATTAAATAAAAAAAATGTCTTCTTTAATATTCCTGCCATCATTTTGGATATGAACCATTTGGATTTCATCAAATAATTTATCATCTCTTACAGTTAAAAAAATATTTCAAATTTACAATTCAGGCCTGGTTTTGAGCCTTGATCTGCTATCAAAGCAAACGTGCATCTCTAATTGGATTTTCGGGGCTAGTTTTCTGGCTATCAGTTTCCATCCCTTGCAGTTTGTTGGTCAGTTAAAGGTCATAATTTATGGCTGCTCATTTTGGAGGGGCTATGGTTTGGGTTTGACTCGGGCTTTATTAGTGGGAGCATTGATGGAGTGGAAAAGATTGTGTGAAGAGTAATGTTGATAGATCACGTCAGGTCAGTCCTGGGCATTATGGTTATATTAAAAAGATTCCTTGCTTGAGATGGTCACACCTTGGAAATACAAGCCATAGAACACCAAATATTTAATCTTTTAAGAAGATAATAGGATTAAGCCCTCTTCAGTGCATTTTGAGAAAGAGAAAATAAAAATTTGTTCAAATTGTTTGTATGCTTTTGAAAAAGGGGTTAGACCATATTGCAACTCTTCAGTGCATTTTGAGAAGAGAAAATAAAAATTTGTTCTAATTGTTTGTATGCTTTGAAAAAGGGGTTAGACCATATTGCAACTCTTCAGTGCATTTTGAGAAAGAGAAAATAAAAATTTGTTCAAATTGTTTGTATGCTTTTAAAAAGGGGTTAGACCATATTGTAAACTAAATTTTTGAATGAAATCATTAAAAAATAATCTTAGTGTATGCTACTGTTAAAAAAATTGGATACTTCAAAGTAATTTTCCTAAACAACCTGAATGTCAGATGTTTTTAACTTTTATAATGACTGACAATCACACCAGCAGTCAGCATTTTGTGATAAATTGGTCTCCAGAGACTGGAAGGCCAACTAGGTCATCATATTTTAGTCCTCTTATGTCCCCAGGGTCTTCTTCATTATCTCTTGACTATGGAGCCCAGTTCTCTTGCCGAGAGGTTAAAAGGGTGGTTTTCTAGGCTAGATTGGGTATTGTGCATCATTCTGTAGACACAGGCAGTGTCCAATTGGATCCCTTTATGGGTCAGGCTTTGTATCAACTGCAACAGATGCTGACTGGTAATTGAATATCCCAGAAATTATTGTACTTAATTGTTGTTTTCGTCTTCTTCTCTTTACATGATCATAAAACCCAACATACAATTCAATTGTCATTCAAAATTTAAAAAAAATATGAATGAAAAATCATTTGTATCAAATGCATTTTTTTGAAACACTGAAAATGAGACTGTTGTGGTAAATTTAATGACAGGTGTGGGTTATTCAATATTACTTGCCAGTTTGCACAGATATCATAGTAAAGTTAATTAATCATGTGTAATAATGACCACAAAAAGAATCCTTTAATGAGTCAGACCTCACACCTGAGGCCCCTCTACAAACTCTGGGTCGGCACATTTTAAACCTAATTACCAGCTGTGTGACATGATAGGTGGGTGTAATGTTACCCAACCATTTGTCCAAACTATGTAGGGCTTCTTGGCACAAGAAAAGGATTTGCCAAGTGAAAAACACCTTGGAACAAATTATGACATTAGAGGTCTGCCAGCTTAGGCTTCCTCCACGTTATTTGTGTTATAAACTGGTAAGTAGGTGTTCATAAAACATTTATCATGGTTAGAGTTTATCATCACTTGACATTGAAGCTTTGTTTACCTTATCATCTCCCACCATTTAAGCTGATTGGACTAAAGGGATTTCATACCCCCTGGCCAGGGTATCCTTCTTTCTATGTTTGATATCAGCTTAGCACCTGCTTTGAATTTGAATAACACACCAGTTGACACCTTCACTAAAGGTTTCTGATGATGTAAATGCTGTATTGTTTTGTTGATAAAAGACACACTCTTTTACTTGTCAGGCTTCTACTTAACACAAGTGTTTCAATTATATGAAGTGATAAATCTGTTTTAATTTGAACAATACAATTGGAAAATAAATAAGATTATAAAAATCTTATCATTATTATGTTTAATTGTTAATTAATTTAAACTGTTTCCTTAACCAAGGGGTATAAACATTTTTATTTTTAGAAATCATACTAAAATCTAGGAAAGAAAATGGATGTAGTTAAATATATTGATCTCTGATAAATGAAGTAACAATTTATTATTCAGTTCTAGCAGATACAAAACAATAGATGAACAGTTATCAAAAGTGTGCATCTCTAAATTATCATCTAAACATCTGCATAAGTACAAAGTTGCCCTAACTGTGCAGCAATTTTGATGGCAACAGATAATAAGTTGATTCATCTTTAGGTCAATCTCCATATACATCTGGCCCTGTCTCAACTGCCCCAAAGGGTTTGCTTGCTCCTTAAGACTGTCTCAATAGGCCCAGGGATTGTTCAGATTCTTATCTGTTATATTTTTCAGTGTACATAAATATGTATAAAAACATGCCTTATTTGGATAAAAGCTTAGCAAAAAAATTTATCAGTGACCAAAATACACTGTCAGGATCAAATCATATCCAAACTGTTAGCTATTCTGATAGTATTCTTTGGAGAAAAAAAAGCGAAGAAAATGGTAATTTTAGAAATTCAGCATATGACACTTAAGCAGACGACATATTTCCCTGCATGCAAAGTGTTAGAGTATCGAAGAATGTTCATGTCTGCTAGAGAGGCCACTTACATCCTTTCAACAAGATTTAACACTTTGCATGCTGGGAAATTTGTCGGCTGCTTAAATGTTGTCTGCAGAATTTATAAAATTAGCATTTTCTTCGATTTTTTTCAAAGAATACTATCAGAATAGCAAACAGTTTGGATCCTGATGAGACACCACGTTCTGTGGCGTCTCATCTGGATCCAGACTGTTTCTAAGGCCTTCAAAATTGGGTTCCAGCACTGAAAGAATTAACAGCCTATGACACTAAGTAAAGATTAGTTTTTTTCTATGCCCATTACTCCATTCTTCAGTTGAAATCTTTAAAGCAGTTTTGAATGGACCGTCAAGCTGACAGCTTCATTGAAAAGAACAACTGCTGGGCAGTTAACTTTCTGTAGCCCTTTCCCATCATAAATCTCTCAAACAGAATGAACCTTGAAAAGAAATCTTCCTGAAAATTGAGTAATTTATTTAGGCAAATGTTCACAATTAGCTAATTTACTGGTGATTACTAAATCTGACATTGTGTTGATAATGGGCCTAGGAACAAAAAAGTGTCAGAGCTGATGTTCTTTATTTGTAACAAAGTAACCATTTTTCAGTTTCACATTCCGCCCATTGATGCTAAGTTGTAAACTGTTAAAAAAATAGATTTGAAGTTGACTTTTTCCCATACTTAGCAATTTTTTGAGGGCATACATTAGGGATAAAAATTATAAATTCAATCATATTTAACTTATTACCTTGATATCCTGTCTGTAATTAAAGCCTGCATATCTCCCTTTGGCAATGTCCTGGTACTGTTGGTTATCATTGAAAAAGTGACAATCCCCCACCCACCCATGAAGTGTGGCTATTGTTTCTAAATCTGACAGACTTCCACAGGGCAATTGAAACAATGGTTGTTGTTCACAGGTTTCAATTTTAGTCTTTAGATGGATATCCTGTTTTAAATGCCTTGATTGCTATTTTGTGTTTCATTTTATTACATTGTAAATAAAAAATGTGCTTAAAGTTTTATAAATGTTGAAATAGTTAGAAATGTTTACTTTTGAATCTGAAAATCCTGTTACTGAAATAGACTGAATTGAAATTAATAACACTATGGTATATAACACTTAATAGTTTAAGTGTGTAAGTGTTGTGTAAGTGTTGTTTTTTGTTTGTTGTTTTTATCCTGACAATGCATCTCCAAAGGCATTCATATTTTACGCCTAGACCAGTGTTACTGTAAATTTTATTGATGCTTCAAATAACATGAAGTTATTTTCAAATAATGATATTCATCAGATAAAAATGTTAAATTACTTAATAGTGCTTGTATAAAAGTTTCACGTAGAGTGAGAAGTTTGAATTAGGGTGAAAGATTTGAGCTTCTTGCCTTGCTGAAGGACACACTTCTGGGTAATTATAAGGACCTTAATTGACACCATTGTCTTCTTAATTGATGTTTGACTGCTTCTTTTGTTTGGCTTAATTGACAGCCATGAGATTGTGATTTGAGTTTAATTGAATGTTTCAGTGAATGATGTATAAATACTAGTATTTTGTTGAAGACCTCACTTCAGTTGTGAAGCTTGTACATTGTGCATTTGCAAAATAAATATATTATTATAAGTTAATGTGAATATTCATAAAGCCCAAAAGGAACTACAAATTATTGTGGAGTGTGTATGATTGAACTTGAGTGAACATTAAGTGAACTGTGCTGTTGTTTGTGTGTGATTGAAATTGAGTGAATATTGAGATTCATTGAGTGAACTGTTCATTTAGTAGCTTTTTTAAATAATTGGGGTGCAAAAACTTGAGTGACCTTGCTTATGAGTGAGTGACTGTCAGAAACTGATAAAAAAAATCAGTCACTATGGTCGGAACACCAAAGCATAACGTTGCTGTAGATAGTGCTCATGTATTTGCAAAGAAAATGAAGTATACGTCAAGGAAGGCTTATGCACTTAGTGGAAATCTGAAGACATTGTCTTTATGTAAGTCTGATATTAAAGCAAACATATATTTTTATCCTCATAAAAAGTTGCGTACTACTTTAAGGAACTACAAATTTGTGAAAGTCAACTAAAATTACTTACTGTAAATACAAGTAAGAAATCTTGTAAAAAATTTTTAAAGTTGTTTATATTTTGGTCATTTCAGCTAATTGTGACGATTAACATAAGTAAGGACTCTTCTTGTAATTATATAATTGAAGATGGACCATGTCAATTCACACTGTAAGGAAAACTGGATTCTATACTTATGATGTTCTTAGTTATCAATAGATCATTAATTAACAAAGGCAGAAAAAAACAATAACCTAATAAAAAGCTATTGATTTTTATGGAAGTAATTATCATTTTAATAAGGGCCAGAAACACCTGTGGTGGAATATGTGTTTACAAATGTGCAAACTTGTAATATTGAAGTGAACACTTCTTGCATGAATTAACACCAATCTAAAAAGTCAATAAGGACCAATCAGTGAGGGTGTGTGATGTCAGAGTAGGGCTGGGGTAGTTAGCCCCTCCCCACTAACACATCTGTTAACTCGGTCCCATCAGCATCCATAGATAACCAATCTGCTATCAGACCTTTTGTCTTTTATCTCCACATGACTTCTGGTGTGATTTGCCTATAACTGTTTTGCACAACAATCAGATCAATAGGCCACAGTGTGATCAGCAGTCACAGTGTTAGGAGCTTGCACAGGCTTGCATGGGCTTTAATGTTAATACTTGTGTTTGGTGGTTTAAATCTGTGAACAACTGTTTTCATGGCAGATTAATGGCATGCCTTTAAAAAGAAGCTGATGTCAGTCACATGTCAAAAGTGCTTGGGAACTAAACTGTGAATTGTCTGAAATTTATACTGAGATAATATATGCTTGCTTCATTCTACTTTCAAAATTCAAACCATGAAGAGTTATAGATTCCATCACGAGATGGACATACATATTGTACATATGTGTTCTTTAAAGTACATAAGAAGAATAAAAATAAGAGGTATAAAAAAACTAAAACAAAAATTAGTGTTAGAATGTAATGTTATATGTATATATATATGATATCAAATATAAACATAGACTATATTTTTTAAACGGCAAGAACTAACATTGGAAGTATCCTTGAATCAAGGAAAGTTATAAATAATAATATCGTGCCATACTCCAAAGTAACAAGTCTATAAATAAGAGAATAGTGTGATCGCAAAAAGCAACTTTAACACAGTTGTTTTCCAATAAAGTAAATTGTGTTTTAATCAATTTTTTATTCTTTGTCCAGCCAATGACATGTCTGGCGGGTGTGACAGTCGTCGTGGGGGACAGACTGACGCAGAGAAGAACGTGAACCGCCTCAGGAATGTGATGCCAGAGAAGCTGGCAACCTTCTGCAAGATGCACCTGTCCTTTCTGCTCGAACTGGATGGTTCCAAGCTTGAGGAAATCTTCATGGAGCAGGGGACCACCGACTGTAATTCAAACAAGAGGAAGCCGTCGACACCATTCTCCAAGAAAAAAGGTAATTATTAGTTATATGAATGGACACATCTAAATAAAAACCGAATAACTAGCTCAAAGCCAATAAATATTTATGAAGACATGTACCTTAAAATGAGGACAAGGGAAAGATTCAAAGGAAATTAATCAAATACTGAAATAAATTAAATATCTTTTATGCATAAGTTGTAGGTGTGAGTAAAAAGGGTTTTGTATTAATTACCTGATAAAAATGTTTTATTAAAAAATACTTGCGAATGTGGACTGATAGTGTGTTTGATGTTGTTGCTGTAATGTCAAATGATCTGAATCTATTTATGCCTACTGTTTACTGTTTTACTTAGATATTTAAATTCTTCCTTTGATGGAACATTTTAAGGCAGTAAAGCAAACAATGGATTTCGCACTTACATTTCATCCTATTATCCTTGCCGCTGAAATCCCTTGTAATCTTCTTTTCAAAGTTGCATAATTTAAATAACTAAGGACCATCCTGGTTCAAGTTTATCAGCCTGTTAAATGGACTGACCATCTTTGTAAGTGATAATGTCTCTGACAACATAAGACCAGACTGTAATCACCAACCATCCCCTGATTGGTGCCCTGACACCTCTGAAGAGACTGAGTTGATTGGCCCCATTGCGCAATATTTATTATCTCTTATTTAACAATGTGTGAGTTGATGACCATTAAGTAATCTTAGTTAAACACAATAAACGTCAGGTTGGATTTCAGCTGGAAATTGAAAATAAACAAACCTAGCTTCAGATCATGTTGGTATCAAAGACCCCTTATTTGTGTGCTATCTTGCTTGTTTATCTCCACTGTCCACTTTATTGGTGTTGGAAATTTAATTTAGCTTTGGAGAGTTACAAGAGACAAAATTTTATTGAGGGCCAGTCATTTAAAAATTCCTTCTAGCATCCAGATGTGATACTTTAATGGCTACTTTGCATGCACTGAATAAATTTGAAATCCCCAATTTGCAATTAATTGTGTAATCATTGTGTCAGTACAGAATAATGATCAATTTGATCTCATTTTTAAACTGAATTAATCAAACTTTACCTTCCTGTTTTTATTTCTGTCTTTTTATTCCAATGTCAAAAGAAAAGCATATTCAATATTAATCCGCCCCTTCCTCCCTCCAAGTCTTAAATCACCCCGAAGGTCAGTTGGTTTGGCTGGTCCATATGCCGCACTTTGTGTTGTGAACTTTCAGCTGTCCATGTCTCAACATGATACACCAAAGAAAGCCATTTCATTTAAGTGAACAGTGCTAAAAGTTTTATTTGCAAATAATCCATGTCCTTGGCTCTTCATCATAGATCGTGCAGTGTCCAGCCCAGCCCCTCTTTCCAAGGATTTATCAGACGCCATGAGCCGTCTGATCAGCTTCCTTCAGCAGCCAGACTGCCTGCGCACTGAGGGACTGTTCCGCAAGACCGGTAACGTCTCACGCCAGCGACTCCTGCGTGAGTGGATCGCCCAAGGAGCGGATGACCTCCACCTCGGGGATGGCACCTTCTCACCCCACGATGTTGCCACTGTCCTCAAGCAGTTACTCAGTGAGATGCCAGAGCCCCTTCTTACACAGAAACACTACGAGGCGCATATGCAGATCTCAGGTAGGTTTCGTGCGATGGTGACTGATTCATTGAACATATTGAGTAAACAAACATCACGAAATTTATTAAAATTAATGCACACAAATTCTGTTGTATTCTTCTGCTGATGATTTTTTTTCTAAACTTTAAATATTTTTTATTTGAGATATGTAACCAGAGCCTGTTACTTGTTATCATTCCGCACTCATTTATTCACGAGTATATCTGATTGATTAAAAAACCCATATAGAAATAAAAACTTACAACAAATAATTACTTGCAACGATATAATTTATACCTTACACTTCATAACCATACACCGTTGTAAATGTTTTTCCAGAAATGAGCCGTAATTGCCTGTCAGATCGAGAGAAGAAGCGGGCCCATGAAAAGCAAGTGAAGGCCTTACAGCTCCTAGTACAGCTCTTACCCCGCGAGAACGCCGCCCTGCTGGAGTCTCTTCTTGACCTCCTGAACCGAGCGGCCAAGGTCGTGGAAAACAAGATGTCTGCCGGCTCTCTTGGAGTTGTCTTTGCCCCGAGTCTGATCTGCCCGCGAAAGATGGTGCCGGAGGCGATGCAAGCCGTGGCGGGGACACTGAGCAAGGCCGTTGCGATGATGATCGAGAATTCCGCCGTGATGTTTGCTGTGCCGAGGGAATTGGCTGCAGACGTGGCTAACTTCTGGCGTGAGATGGAGGATCCAAACCTTGACGTGTTTGATGGAGGGAAGAGTTGCGAGGATGTGACAAACATTAGGAAAGCCAAGGTAGGCATCAATTTTTATCTCTTAAAATGATGCTAATGTAGGTTTGACTTTAAACTTATTTTTGATTAGTTAAACAAAGTCCTTAATATTAAAAATGTATTGGTTTAGTGAACCAACATACCTGTATAACAGTAATTTTGAGATGTAATATTATATTGACTCACTTCAAAATGACAGTATTGAAAAATTATGCACATAAACAGTTACTGGATATTTAATACTTGTTAAAAATAAAAGCTTATACAATTAATTGTCCTCTTGCAGTATGGCAGTTCCAGCGCTGTGAATACGGTACTCACTTTTGCCGAGCGCAAGTCCCCAGAAGAGTTTGACTGCTCCCAGGACACCCAGGTGGCGCTGGCGCAGCTGTACGCCCACGTCCAGTCCATGCCCGAGTCTGCAAAGAAGAAGAAGTTGCTCAAACAGTTTAACCGCGCGGGCAACATGCACAACCACACCCCGAAGAAGGGAAAGCACTCCCGCAGCAGGACGTTTGGGGAGTCCATCAAGGTAAATATTGGGAGTCTGGTACTGTTGCATTTATTGTTTTTAATAATGTGTTTTATTTATTGTGTACTGTAGGTGGGGCGAAATTTGTACATTAAAGTACTATCAATAATGTGTTTTTCACATTTATGCAAGTTCTCAATATTCAACATCCTTTACTAAAGCTCAATTATTTATGCTAAAATCATTTCAATTATTTAATGTACTCAATGCCCTTTAAGATGAAATAACATTGGCTTCATTATTCTTTTCCCAATTTCAAAAATTCTTTAACTCATACTTATTATTTGCTTCAATTTTTAACAAGTTTTTGTTCTCCACCTTCCAGAAGCACTTCTCGATGCTGAGTAAGACGAGTAAGTCTCACGAGATCTGTGACTCCAAGAGTGGGGACGAGCTACGCTTGAACCTTACCAAGGCAATCTCCATCGATGACACTGTGGCCAATATCACGTACACCATGACCCCAGACAACAAGCTCAAACCTTTGCTGGTAAGAAGCTGAAATTGTAGTGATATATTCAATGTGTAATATTTTAAAATAAATGCTAAAATTAACCCAGTTTCAAAGTATATTGACAATTGGCTCTAACTTTTTCCTTAGGTTGAAAGTTTCATGTTCACACACACATAATAATGTTTTTAATAAAATCACTGGGGCATTTAAATGCCAAAATTCATGAAATATGATAATATTTGAAATCCGTGAAAGTCTTACAATTATCTTAATATTCTAAAGTTTTGTCAAATAAACATATTTGGTTGACAACCTTTGCTTTTCTTCAACCGCTATTATCAATATTCTCCGTATTACAGAGACACAGTCCAGCGGTGCATGTTGTTGACCTTGGGGCCTCCCCGTGTAACGTTAAGCCCAGAAAGCGCCTCAGCGACGAGAACATGGACCCCCAGGTGGGAGCTGCCAAGTCCCTGTACCGTCCACCCACACCGTGCAAGACCCTGTTCCCAAACACACCTCTATCTGTGGCCCGTCCTGTTGCAATGGTTTCCCCAATCACCAAGACCTCAGAGGGAGCAGTTCCTGGGGTCACCAAGAAGGCAATGTTGGCCCCGTTGACTCCATGCAATCGGCTTCCGATGATGGTCATCACGCCAAGCAAGTCCTACATTGAAAGTGTCTTGTAAGGGCCACGATGATTTTGAAAACCTTGAGCGGGTCTAAACTTAAAAAATCATTATCTGTGATGTCGTTATAAATATAGTGCAAATATACACTGCAAGTGTGTTGTGAAGGTCAGTGTCTGGAATAGACACTGCCAGGAAAACTTACTCATTTACTCAACCAATGTGCTTAGGCTGACATTTATTTGATGTTTTGTTGAAGGGATGGACATCTTGCGTGAATTATGAATCAGTGCTGTTGACTTCAAAGTCATGTTACCTGTTGAAGAGTGTTTATTGGATTGCTTTAGTTGTGTTGTTGTGCTCACCACTGTTGTGTTCAAATGTTCACCACTGTTGTGTTCAAGTGTTCAGAAGTTATATATGTATCAGAACACTGCCATGTCATTTTAAAGACTTCCATGCTGTAAGCATGAAGTTTTTTAATTTTACAAAGTTTAAAAATTAATTACTTTTATAATTTACTGTCATGTAGCTTCATCTATTGTACCATATTTATCTTTTACTCTACATTCCCTTCTCCTATTTGTCTATGTTATTCTTTGTTGTCGACCTATTTCTTACTTTCCTCTATTCAACTTTGTTGCTACATGCCTGTATAACATTTTGTGTTCTGTATATATTTATAATTCTTAATTTTAACTTGCGCGTTTGTAGAATATTGTTATTGGATTTGTGTTATAGTGCTATTGAGTGAATTGCAATTACATTGTTCTATTTGTGTTAAAGAGTTTGTACATATGTAAAAACTCATAAATGGATACATCACCAAATCTAGAGTATAAAATACAGATATTAAAGTAAAGTAAAAATATATATAAGTTTATTGTTATTATTTTTTGTTGATATTACTTTGACTTTCAAGAACGCTGTTTAACTTTCTTTGACTTGGATATAAAATGTGTTGCATACAAAGTGGTTCACAGTGTTGGCAAAAGTTAATTTCTTTTGGAGCTGTCAGTATCCCATTATTTAGTAATTTTATTAGCTTGGCGTTTTCGGAGAAAACCAGAGGTATTGTCATAGCCAGCTCGTTGTGTAGTCCACTGTCCGATGTCCAGTCGTGCTAAAACCTTGGCTCTAAAATCAAAGTGCTTCCACCTACAACTTTGAAACTTCATATATAGATGCACCTTGATGAGTTCTACACGCCACACCCATTTTGGGGTTAAAGGTCAAGGTCACTGTGATCTCTTAAAAAAAAAAAAATCTGACAAGCTTTAATTTATTCAAAACTGCACCCCTAGCCGAGCGTGGCACCCATTATGCGGTGCTCTTGTTATTCTTCCAAGTCAAGAGGCCTGTTGAAATATTGGATGACATGTCTAGGGGTAATCCCAAGGACAAATGGGTGCAAAGATGGCCTTTAGGAATATAACAAAAATGTAGCTCAAAATATGCCTCTGATCTGGATACTCTTGTCTCGTGCTATGCTTGCAGTTTTGTACCCATTTTGTGCACAGAGCGGCACAAAAGGTCTTATTTCAACGACTTGATTTCTTTAAACTTTAACGGGGAAAATATTCAACTTGGATGCAACACACTTATTGTGCATACAGTGAAATAAGCTGACAAAGGAAAGAACGTACCTATGTTTGTATACTTTCAAATATACAATGATATGAAACTTGAGTTGCTATATTGAAATTGTTTAAGCATTTATATAACTGCATTAAGTTACCTGAGGAGAATCGGCTGTTTCTATTGGAAAACATTTTGAATAACACCGGTAATAGCTTTTAGGCAATATCTATAGGTATTTTACCCAATATAAAAGTCAAGGCATTTATTTAGCATATGACAGTGCAAGAGAAATAGACTTATTTGTAAAGCAAAAGTTGGTTATTATAATTTCATTTATACAAAACAAACAAAATGAACATGTGTTTGCAATGATGTTACTTGTTACAAGGTTTAATCTGATAAAATTGTTAAACTTTGACAACCTTATCTATCAGTAAGGTTCTTAATTGTTAAACAGGTTGAGCTCATTGGATTTGAATATATTGAAGGATTTTGTTTCCATAGAAATGGTAATGAATATAAAGCCATAAATGGCGTTGTTTGCTATAATTTTCAGTTACCTGTTCAGTTATGTGTATACAGTTTATTCTGCTATCGAACAACAATGAAGATAATATGTTAAGTACAAGAGTTCAGAGTAGACGTTTGACATAACAATGTTTTAAGGGTATGCCAAACAAAGATATCATGTTTTTTAATTGTAACAAACAAACGATTTGGAGTTCAGATTACAATGTACAGCCAAATTTCAACTAATGAAATCGGTTCTATTTTTGTGAAGCAAATTGTGATCTAATAGACAAAGAGTTATAATTTATTATTAAAATATCAAGTATGTGAAATTTGTAACAAAATAAATATTTTGATTCACTGAAATTCATTAATAATCCCATGTTCATCTTGTATTTTCACAGTTTCATTTGTTTAAACATGTATTTATAAAACTTAAACTATTTCTTTTAAAATAAAGAAAACAAATAAAGAACAATCGTCCTTGGGCTGTTGCAGGTTTACTTGATGATAATTGAGACAGAGACATACATTTTGAGTATTGGATTGAAACAATTGTATGATAATCAGATATTAATTGAGAAATTGGAACCTTCTTTTGAAACTTTCTTGAATAATAGGGGGGGGGGGGGGGGTGCAGGGGGCAGCTCTTCTGCAGCTGATTGCTGGCCCTAGGTCTTCACTGTCAGTAGACAGTGCAAGATTGCATTCAGTCGGTTACATAGCTCAGCAACACCGGTGAGCTACATGGGCAAGCATGATGGGGTGGGATCGTGGGTAGCTTGTTAGCAGTTTGTCTGTGCATGCTAACATGTGGCATACTGCAGCTGTGCTGTACGTTCTAGTTTCGGTCCAAACTATGAGTTCCTGTGATTATTTAGTCAGTTGTTATCATTGTTCCACATTTCTATCATCACCCACCTGTAATTGTATTATTGCCTCGCATTTCTTCTGCTGACTGAAATTGCTGGATGTCTCGAGTAGTTCTGACTACAGCATGTCATTCTTCTGTATTTGGAGGTGTCAAGGGTGTTGCATTAGAACAGAACATAACATTAACCAAAATTCAGTGCATACAAGTGTCATTTATTGGTATTTAAACTTTAAATACATCCAAATGTGGAATAATTATACTGAAATATTTTCAGCACTATTTTGAGCCCAGGCATGTTTTGGTGGTGATACCTTTAAACAATTGAAACATTTATTTGTAATGAAATCTGTTCTCATATGAAGTTTTTTTTTACTTTTATTATTATTTATAATGTTTTGTTTTGAACTTTTATAATATTGATATTAAGAATCAAATAATTACAATAAATTAATAATAATAATCAATATTATTATTGTTATTTAACCCATATATGCCTAGAGTCTAGAAAAAAGGCCTTGGCAAACAGCCCAGACCCAGATGAGATGCCGCATGATGCAGCGTCTCATCAGGGTCTGCGCTGTTTGCTTAATGGAATTTTTGTAAGAAATATTCTAAAGATAGAAATAAATATCCTAGACTTCCCTAATTTTGGAAATAAATTGATCCAATTTAGAAGGATGGGAGAATCCACTAGGCATAAATGGGTTAATTATTATTTTTATTAGACCTTTTTAAAACTATAAATCAGGTCAGTGTCAAAATGGTCACTTATGGTGTGACATGAGACAGATGTGAATTAATGCCATAGTAAATTTAATGTTCAAGACCTGACATATTGGAAATATTGACAATTAACTTTCAACTCGTCAGTGAACAGACAGTAGATGTTTGATAAATATTGTACCCTGGTCATTATTTTTGACAGTATTAATACTATAGATGATGATGGTGATATGTCCAATCTATGCCCATCTGGCAGGAAAAGCATAATGACATGTCACGCACATTAAGTAATTTTAACTGTTTGAATCCTCAGTGCTGTTGAACTCTTTACAAACTCTGGATAATCGGCTGAATTATTATTATATTATAAATTAACATCCGTGCATTTATTACAAAAAAAAAATTCTTATTTAGGATTGCGCTGGAATGTACAGTATGGATCACTGACGGGTTTATATGAACAACCCATGTAAACTTTACTCTTTTTGTGCAAGATCAGTTCATCGGTACACATAAATAAATCCTTTTCATAAATTATACCACAACTTTTTTTGTAAAAGGTGTTTAAGTCCACAAATAATTTTTTTAATTATAGCTGCAATTTCTAGCTATTAGGTATTACTTGTTTGAGTCTCGCAAACAATAAACACTATGTACGAGAGTCTTAAAGGTATTCAGATGATAAGGCAATCAACGAGACACTACAGGTCTAATACAGGTTTCCTTATACATTGGCATAAGTGTTAATGTTGACAATTAATCATTTAGCTAATAATTCACATTCATTACACACTTATAGATCATTACATATATATGTGTTTAACATTGAAATAATGATTAGCAAATATCGATTACCGCTTAACACCTCAGAAAGCGCGCCCCAAATGTTCCAATGAAACCTGAGTTCATTACATTTACAGTAAAAATCTGTGTGTACCTGTAAGTTGATGATACTTCCCATCTAGTCATCAAGATTGGACTTTCCCGTTAACTCAATTGTTGTTATATGTTCTTATCACCTAGAAGACTCTGGTTTAATCCCGGCTTCCAGAGCATGTGAGCTTTGTTGGTGGTCACCAGAACAGAAAGACAGGGTTTCCGTCTAGTACTCTGGTTCCCCAACAGCAAAAAACCGGACCAGAATTGTTATATTAATATAATATAACAAATATATTTCCTTTACTAGATTTTCTTAAGAAAAGTTTGTTTTATGACCCACACATACGGAATAAATCGCATTTAGTGTTGCTCTTGTCCTTACATACCCGTATACGGCAGTCAGTCCGGAAGCTTGTGTTGTGTTCCTCTTATACTACTAGGTAGATCCCGCTCACATTTCCACAGCAGAATGACATTAATGTTGAGATGATTTTAAAGAAAGAAAATCGCTGTGACGACTAATGGCAGAATTATTGCCATTTGTTTCTCCGACATAGACGGTATATTCACACAAAGCTTGTGTTTTTAATTCTTCTTTTATAACTGGGTGAATATCGCCCAAACTCTCGCGATGGAATTACGTTAATGTTTAGATGATCGTTAAGCAGGGACTTTCAGCAGCGATACATTTCGGCAGAAACATGGCCTGTTAAGCTCTATGTTAACCCATTCATGCCTAGCGTCCTGAAAAAAGGACATTGCAAACAGCGTAGACCCAGATGAGACGCCGCATAATGCGGCGTCTCATCTGGGTCTGTGCTGTTTGCTTTAATGAATTTCTTTATGAAATATTCTAAATATAGAAATAAATATATTTGACACCACTAATTTTGGAAATAAATTGATCCAATTTAGAAGGATGGGAGAGTCCACTGGGCATAAATGGGTTAATTCAACTCATCTAACTCCTGGCGGGTCCCGAATACTATAACGTTTCTGAACCCATTACCATTTAGAAACGAATTTTGAGGCATTAGAAGTTCAATTGAAAGTAAAATGTTATTACAGACATTTTTGTACTCAATTCAAGTTTAAAGGATTCATGTCCATTCTGATGAGCAGCAAACAACATAAAACCTGAACAGACTGCGAGTGCCTCGCAGGCTGTTATGATTTTATGCTGTTTGCCAAAGCCGTTTTTACTTTGCTTCTGAGTGGGAAAGGGTTAAAGAGGACTCAAAGCTGAATGCATTTTTGAACAAAAAGATGTCATGTAAAATATAGCTCGACACTGTTCCACAGGTTTCATATTTCACTTTTTTCAACGTTATTTGTTCGGCTCATTTTATTTCAGTGTTTTGCGCCTCCCCCACCCAAGTTTCCGAACTGTGGTCCCCAAACTTAAATTATTTTAATACGTAACACGCATATCTAAATCATTAAATATACTGTCACCTTATTGTGTCCACAGTGGTCGCTCCTAAACCAACCAGTGTGCTACGTCGTGCTGTATGATCGGTAATACTGTTGTATTACCGATATTTTAATTTGTGCGAACATGTTCCTGACGCTTCCTCGAAAATATGCAAAAATCATCAGGCTGTATATTGGTTGGACTTACATATGTTAATAAATTCCTCTGTACATTATTGAAATCAATTTTAACATGCATATCCACCAGATTAGATTTTTAAAAAAAGTAAACGACAGGGAAACTCGAAACTACGTTACAACGCAAGTACACGAAATGTACGGACTGTAAAGTAACATAGGAACCATTGTCCGCGTTGTCAAAGGAACGTAAGAATAAATGTCCGCCTGTGCCAAAATAAGCATGGGAACCATTATCCGTAGGAACCAATGTCCGGATACCATTTACTTTACCCCTACAATGCTTGATATTTGATATCGATATATACGTATTATATATATTGTTATGGAGTAAACAATGTCATGAAAACCTATAGGGCATTCAAGCTGTGCACGCTTTAAAGCATGGCTGAAATTACATGGAAGACAGGCAGATATTTACCGGCATTTATGATTTCTGTCAGGGAAACGTTAAGATAATTTAAGCAGATTTTGTAAAAGTGACAACTATGAGTGACAGCCCTTCATTTAAACCAAGGTCACTTAATACTGAATTTCAAAGCCCCTTTTCATTTTAGGGTCTGAGTCTTTGACTTGTATTAAAGAGACTTTCAGCTGACATCTTCATTGAAAAGAACAACTGCTGGGAAGATCTCCTTCTGTAGCACATTTCCCATCGTAAATCTCACAAAAAGAATTAATTTTGAAATGAAATATCTCAGAGCATTGGGTAATTTTTTAGCAAAAATGTTGACAAATTGCTAAATTACTGGTGATTTTTACATCTCATATTATGATGATAATTGACCAAGTCACAAAACGTGTCAGAGTTGAAGTTCTTTATTTTCCAAAATTTGAAGTTTACGTGGTTGAATTACATATCAATTTTGGTGAGGCACGTGAGGTTAAAAACTCCTAATTATTACAATAATATACTGTGAATAATCAAAAACCTGCTTTAAATTACCTCTGGTCATCTCCCAGTACTTTGGTATGATGAAAAAAAAACTTCCATTAAGTGTCGCTCTAGTTGCGAATATTGACTGACTTCCGTCGAGCTATTAAAACAATTGTTGATTTTTCAGGCTAAATTTCCCACCTGTCAAACTACACCTCCTTGAACCTTTATCAAAATCATACTTGAAGGCCCGGATTCCAATTTTAGCCTGGCATTACTAAATATTGCAAAGAACGTAATTAATATTTGCGAATATGCACAAGGAATGAAGTTAAAAGCAATATTTAATGTTGATACTCTAAAATGTGGCTTAATCCTACACCTATTCAAATCATTTAACGCATTAACATATCAGCTGACAGAGTTGAATTTTTATTGTTAATATCAGCAGAAACACTTGTATTACCTGAAACAAACGGTTATTGGTATTAAAACAAACGATGTTTAAAAAAGATCTCTCTCAAAAATGAATATTTAAAGTCATGCTTCAGATTTGTCATTTCCAGACAGAATTTGTTTGAAACCCTCCCAAAATTAATATTTTAAGTCATGCTTCAGATTTGTCATTTCCAGGCAGAATTTGTTTGAAATAATGTTGATATATTACGGGCCGCGCCTTACGAAAACGGCTCTTGTGTCACATGCAACCAGCGTTGATCAAGCCCAGCCAGTCGCATCCGCAATAACATGAACACACGTTCATAATCAATCTTTTATCAGGTCTACTGTCCTTTATCTCCACATGACTTCTATAGAATTTGACAAAAAACGGTATGCACAGAAGGCAGATCGGCTGTTTAAAGCTGTCTAAAGCTGTCTGGTAAGCGCAAAGGCTTCTACATTTTAACCCGGGTTGAATCCCCGCTCTCGGCGCGCGTGAGCTCGGTTGGTGGTCCCCGAACCGGACAGGTTGGATTTTGTCTGGGTATTCCGGCTCCCCTCAACAGCACATGAAGACTCACAAATAAAAAATCCTTCAGTAAAAAACAAATACCTGGAAATGGCGGCTATTATTTGTAATGCGCCCGAACGTTCGTGCGTTAAGTAAATTAATGACCCGGTAGGTCGGATTGCTGGACACTCTCCGGGCCCAACATAATGCACATCAGAATCTTCAGAACTTCATAAACTTAGAAACGTAAACACAAAGAAACACAAAACATTAACAGCATTCGCATTTTATGCACAGACTTACGTTGATTTGAAAGTTCACAATCCGTTTGTTTGGTGGTTTGCAATTATGAACAACTGTTTTGATGGCGGGTTAAGGTCATGGTCGTTAACGTTGAATATTACTGTAAATAAAATGCTAAACGCATGTTAAAAGCGGCTTGGAAACTGACCTGTCTGAAGGTTATTATACTTTTTTCGCTCTTTATTTCATTTTCAAAACGTAAACGGTGACGAGAGTGTCTTTCACGAAATGAATGTAAATAATTAGTAAGTACGTGTACATACGAACAAAAAAAGGTATTTAAAACAATTTTTTTTTGTAAATTAGATTAAATATCGCTAAATTTATTAGCATCAAATTACATCGCATTACATTAAAACGCATTACATTACATCGCTGATCTTAAATGAACTGATTTGAACTGAACATCGAACTTTCGATTTGCCGTTGAATTACAAACGTTGACTTATGGAAATATCTGGTGTGTTAAAAACAAAATCAATATTGAATATAATCAGAACGAAATAACCTGTTTTCGCATTCTAATCACCTGAAATAAGTAATTTAGACTACTGTTCATAATAAAACATAACACTATCCATTGCCACTTTAATCTTGCGTCCATTTTAGGCGGGATGCGGCGAGTCCAAACATGTCGCTAGCGACAATATGAGCAACAGGTGTATTTTCAGAACATAAATAAAGCCCATATATGTAAATATTGAAATTTAAATAGAACAACGTTCTGTAAATTTTAAGCCGAACGATAGTTTCAGATTTATTTAATATGATGGAAATAAAATCGGGCAATTTTTCATTTATATGAACCACAATGCCTCTGCGCCCAAACTGCCCAAAATAAACATCAATATTTATTTGGAAATAAGTATTAGTCCATGAATAAAAATACAGGAGATAATAACACTATCACTTTTTTAAATCAACAGATTCTTGGTCGGTTAGTTTATTGGTAGTTAGACCGTTGCAGACCGTTCCAAACTAGGAACCTTAGTCCACTCCCCGACCCCCGTTACTTCTGCTGCACTTGGTTGTCGTTGACATACAGGCTGTCGTACGCAAGTCATTCTCTTTCCGGCGTCGAAAGTGGCTCGTGACTAGGGCAAACAATTTGCGCCTGCGCACGGCGATCCAAGGTGAGAACTGTTCTCTAATGGAATAGGTCGCGTCCTTCATCCGTGGATGGAACACTTTAAGCAGAAGTGCAAACAATAAATAGGGGGCTTAAATTTCATCTCATTATCTTGGACAGTAATATCCCGTTAAATCTTGTTTTCCCAGTTGCATAATGTTAAGAGTTTGTAAAGTGGACTGAACATATTTTTGAATGATAATGTCTCTGACAACATAAGACCATACTGTAATCACCAAGTATCCCAAGAATCAGGGACCTATACAAACATTGGTCCCTGCCTGACTGGAGCCCCGACACCGTTGATGTGGCTCAATTGATTCAACTTGCCCGATTGCGCAATATAACTGGCCCGATTGCGCAGTATTTATTAGCTCTTATTTAACAATGTGTGAGTTGATGACCATTAAGTAATCTAAGTTAAACACAATAAACGTCCGGTTCGATTTCAACTGTTTATTGAAAATAAACAAATCCAGCCTCAGATCTAGTTGGCATTCAGAGTCCTCTATTTCCGGGCTATCCTGCTTGTTTATCTTCACCGCCCACTGTATTGGTCTTGGAAAATTAAAGTACTTTATGGGAGTTTCAACATGCAACAATTTGATTGAGTTCCAGTCATTAAATTATAGCTTCCTGCCTCCGGGTGTGATACTTTAATTGGTTATTTGCATGCACTGAGTAAATTTCAAATCCCAAATTAAACATCGTCAATACCTATTGTCAACCAATTGTGCAGTGCGGGCGTAAAATATCCGTTTGATATAATTGTAAACATGCATTTCAACGTTAGCGTCGGAAGAATGTTAACATTTTGTGGTTTCTTTTGTAAAACAAAAACATATTTAACCCATAAACATTTCAACATTTATATTTTAACCCTTACAGTGCTGGAACCGAATTTTGAAGGTCTTTGCAAACAGTTTGGATCCAGATGAGACGCCACAAAACGTGGCGTCTCATCAGGATCCAAACTGTTTGCTATTCTGATAGTATTCTTTGAAAAAAAAATCGAAGAAAATGCTAATTTTAGAAATTCAGCAGACGACCTTTAAGCAGACGACAAATTTCCATGCATGCAAAGGGTTAAGTTATGGTTAGTATTTGCCTTAGCCACTAGCTTTGAGAACACCGACTGGCGAATAAATCAACACTGTTTCTTGTGCATAATGCTTGAGTATCAGCTCAACTTTATGGCACATTGGCTAAACACATCTTCATCATTAAAGAAAACTACTTATTATACCAACCATACTAATAACTACATGTATGATGATGCTCGAGAACGCCAGTGCAATGTTCGAGACGCCGCGGGAGCTGGCCGATGACGTGGCGCAATTCTGGCGCGTGATTTTATATTTACTGGATAAACTCTTATATTGACTAGCTTGTTTGAAGATGCTAGTGACTTGATACGAATATATGAAGAATTCTAACAATTTGTTTGGGTTCGTGATTTGAGAAGAATAAATAATGCATCTATCAAACATCTGTGTTTTCAAGTTAATAAAAAATACGTTTCTAACTGTTCAATGTACTGTATTTATTTATGTCAAGTATTTTTATTTTATTTTGACAATTGTCTTTCATCAGACGACAAGACAATGGCTGTACTTCACGGTGACGCGTAAATCATCACGCAGGAAACTTACAGTGATAGCTCCCTTCCGACCAGGCGACTTCCTTGGGAACAGTCCGGTTTCGCTTCTGTTTTCAAGGCTTTCTTACTGTACGTAAATCTATATTTAATTCTATAATTCCCGCCGTAACCTGTGTCTATAATATTTAACACTCCATTAATCTCATCTGCGCGTGTAATACCGTCTTGGCGAGTTTCTCCAGCTGTCCTAACGTCTTGTCCGTCTGTATGGCTTCTGCGTCCTGGTCTCGGCTTTAGGTCTTTCTAGGCCGCCTTTTCTTCCCCTTCCTTTAGGGGTTCAAGGTGATAACTTTGCTCTTATTCGGGCTTGCGAAATGATGTTTTTTACTAGTTAATATCATAGCCACACGCTAACCACCTGTGCTATGAGCTAAAAAAATGTTGGCAACAATACCTTCTCTTTTGTACGGCACTGTTCAGAAAAGCTAGCTGCAATTACAAGTAGGCCAAAATATCTGATATATAATTACTAAATACAGAGGTTAAGTCATTGTAAATATCTCCATTTTAAAATGGTTTTTCTTTATACATAAATGCAATTTGTATAATGTTAAGTATATTTGAAAAGATTATTAAGTAACTTTGTTTCCGTTTTCACAGAAACTATGAGATATATTGCAGGTTAAATGCATGAATATTTGTCATAAAGGTGCTAGATTCTGCATTATAAATATGTTGTTTGTAAAAGCCTGATACACCCATAGATAAACCTCAGGGGACACATATAGCACTGTTACAGGTGTGCACAAGTGCTCTTGGAAGGTACTTGAAGAGTCTGTGTTTTCGCGATTTTCACGCTTGCACGAGATGTGTCCAGCACTTGATTGTGTAAACGGATAAGGTACGAGAATGGTCTTTGGTTGGGCTTCTGGCGTCTGAGGCGGTCTTGTTTCCTGTTTAGTGGTTCTGATATGTGGTAAATGATCACTTTCAGAGATGAACTTTCTGATGGTATTCGTGACTGTAATTGCACCAGGGTATGGACTGACGTGGGTGGCTGCCAAGATGTGAACGCCCTGTCGAGTCTGATTTCCCTCTGTATGTGACATGATGTCATCCTGATAATACTGACAGAAATTGTAAATATGTAGCTATTGTTTCTTAATTGTTCGATTTATTTGCAAGCTGTCCTTTAGGCGCAGTGGTTGGTTTACGCGCTTCTCACCTAGGCGAATCGGGTTCAATACTCGTTCCCGGAAGCATTTGGGTTTTGTTGGTGATCGCCATACAGGATAGACTAAGTTTCCTAATAGTAGTCTGGATTTCTCCCACAACACAAGACAACTTCAAAATGGGAAGTAATTCAGTAACTTCATACCGGTAGCTGGGAATTGAAGCTTTAATTGAAAGCTCGTCCCAGTTAGTCTACTTAGTTAATTAGGTAGGATTTCTGGGAAACTCTTCGGATCCGCGGATCAAGCGAGGTAGAACTTCATATACGTTGACCCTCCCCCCCCCCTCCCACACACACACACACACACACTCACACAACGATTTATTTGCAAAGACAAATTTTTGTCGTTCAGCCATGAATTATGTTTAAGCCTCAATCTTATTTAAATATAATGTCAAAAACACTTTTATAAATTGTTATTACATTTTGGTCTAAAGTCTAACTAGGGCTTTGTTTCATTTCTTGCACTTTTCGGCATGAAGGCTAATTATATGTTTTGAATTTAAGTTCAATATTGGCCATTTAATTACATATTATATTATAATATTTAACTATTACATTTCCTGAATGTAAATATTAATATAATCAACATAACGCAACTGTTGATTTTTCAGGAAGTAATATCGAAATAATGGAAGGAGAAAGAACGTAGTGATTGTCGTACGAGTTCTCTTATAAATAAGTTACTAACCAGTTCTGACAGATACAAAATTATACAAATGAGCCTTACTGCGCACAGGCTAATCAGGGGCGACACTTTCCGATTTTATGATATTTTTCGTTTAACGAAAGTTTCTTCTAAGCACACATCCTTTTGATGCGGAACGTGCCGTCCGTGATAAGCCTGTGCAACAGGGACTGCCACCCCCTATGAGTGCGTGAAGTGCAACAGGGACTGCCACTTCCTATGAGTGCGTGAAGTGCAACAGAGACTGCAACCCCCTATGAGTGCGTGAAGTGCAACAGAGACTGCAACCCCCTATGAGTGCGTGAAGTACAACAGGGACTGCCACCCCCTATGAGTGCGTGAAGTGCAACAGGGACTGCCACCCCCTATAAGTGCGTGAAGTACAACAGGGACTGCCACCCCCTATGAGTGCGTGAAGTGCAACAGGGACTGCCACCCCCTATGAGTGCGTGAAGTGCAACAGGGACTGCCACCCCCTATGAGTGCGTGAAGTGCAACAGGGACTGTCACTTCCTATGAGTGCGTGAAGTGCAACAGGGACTGCAACCCCCTATGAGTGCGTGAAGTGCAATAGGGACTGCAACCCCATGTGAGTGCGTGAAGTGCAACAGGGACTGCCACCCCCTATGAGTGCGTGAAGTGCAACAGGGACTACCACCCCTTATGAGTGCGTGAAGTGCAACAGGGACTGCAACCCCCTATGAGTGCGTGAAGTGCAACAGGGACTGCCACACCCTATGAGTGCGTGAAGTGCAACAGGGACTGCCACTTCCTATGAGTGCGTGAAGTGCAACAGGGACTGCCATCCTTTATGAGTGCGTGAAGTGCAACAGGGACTGCCACTTCCGCATCGTTGCCCCCAGAAGTGACATTTCAAGAGCGCAGCAGTCTCCCTAGACACAGCTCTGCCAGCAGTTGCTTAGTGACTTAAATAATTGTAATTACCTTTGACGGCTCTTTATGACTCGGGTTATAGTTAAAAGTTAGGTAAATATAATACTAGTAGTCGGTTTGTTTTGATGTGAATTCAATGGTGTTAAGTTTTGCATGAGATTGAACAGGAATTTGCTGAAAAAAATCGACTTCAATTGTTATACTTTATTAAATATGGCACTTATACCAGTATTTATACAATATGAATGAATGCACGAGGTGCCAATATAGTGAAGGAACACTTATCCGGGCTTTTATAATACCGTTGGAAGCATTTCCAAGGTTTCAAAAAATAACGTAAGGAACATCGGCCGCGTTGTAAAAAAAAGACGTAGGAACCAGTTTCTGCATGTGTCACAATTAGCGTAAGAATAATTGTCCATAGAAACAAATGTCTGGATTCCATTTACTTAACCCCTCAACTGTCTATGATATTGATACATATCATATCTTGCTTGTAACAAAAATGCTCCAAATTGTTTCAGTTGTTTTTAGAGATGAAACCAATAATTGGACATTGAACAGTTTCCAGGGTTTAAAACAGTTCTGGAATTATTTTGAATATGGAAATGTATTTAGTAATTATTTTTTTTTAAATGTAAATGCTGGGATATTTGCTTTTCTTAGTGACCACTATGGATGACAGACCTTCAATAGAAGAAAGGGTCATTTAATACTTGGTTGCACAGCCTTTGCGATAATTCTAGTCTCTGAATCTTTGATTTGTATTCAATGGACTTTCCGCTGACAGCTTCATTGAAAAGCTCAACAACTGGACAGATCTCCTTCTGTGACTCGTTTTCCACCGTAAATCCCCCAAATACAATGCGCTTTGAAATGAAAAACCTTATAAATTGTGTAATGTGTAAAAGGAAAAATGTCGACAACTAATAAACTGGAAAATTTCTACTTCTGACATTGTGTTAAAAATGGACCTCGGAACAAAAACGTTTCAGAGGTGAGGTTCTTCTTTTTTTAACATTTTATGTTGACGTGGTTCTATTCAATTCCAATTTAATGGGGCATGCGAGGATGAAAACTAGTTAACATCACACATATTACCCGGATACCCAGCAATTAATCAAAACTCTGATTTTAATTTCCTTTTGAATTGTTCTAATACTGTTGGTATTCATTGAACAGTGACTATCCGCCCTCTCTTCCCCAACTCCAAGACGTGTGGCAGTAGCTGCTAAATCAGTCTGCGTCGTGCTCTGTGAAAAGGGGGTTTAATGCATGTGCGTTTAATGTCGTCCCAGATTAGCCTGTGCGGACTGCAGGGACGACACGTTTCGCTTTTTTGGTATTTTTTGTTTAAAGAAAGTATCCTCTTAGCAAAAATCCATTTAAGGCGGAAAGTGTCGTCCCGGATTAGCACGTGCGGACTGCACATGCTAATCTGAGACGACACTTTACGCACATGCATTAAATCCCCTTTTCACAGAGCACGACGCAGACTGCCTTCCACCGGGCAATTGAAACAGGTGTTATTCGCGGGTTTTATTTTTTCCACCTGTCAAACTACACCTTATTGAACCTTTTGTGATGTCCTTTTTTGAAAGGCGCTAATTCGAATTGAAGGTTTTAGCACAAACAATAGTTACAAATCTATTATACAGAAAGTGATGATCGTTTGAGAATCAGCGAACACACTACAGTTAATTGCAGTATTTTATGTTGATTAATCTCTGATATGTGTCAAAACCGTATCATTTTCAAATCATTAAACACCTTAAAACATCAACGAGCATCACTGACTTTAAATGTTAAATGTACATTACCCGGTAAGTAACAGTCCTGTATTAGACATGTACAGAGTTTTTAAACCTACACTAGTATACGAATCTTATTTGGATTTGTTACCAAGAAGTTTGCGTACCCAATTTGTAAAGTTAAGAATTTCTGTTCACTCACTGAGAATCCAAACTGGGAGGTATGGTCGTAATAATATTCCTCGCAACGAAAGATACTGTGTTTGTTGCAATAGTAGAGATATTAAAGATGAGTTTCACTTCGTTTGTATTTTTCCATGTTATAGTGTTTCACGACAAAAATACCTTAAAAGGTATTTATATGTTAATCCATCTGTGTTAAAGTATCACCAATTACTGACTTCATCCGATAAAAACGAATTTGTCAAGTTGTGTAAATATATAAAAGAAGCATTTGTCATTCGCAATTCGTTTATCAATAATACCATATAGCCGGTATCACCTACAAATCTTTCTGTCATTATATGTTTAGAAATTTACTTTCTACATTTGTATTTTTCGGTGTGTGTATTTTTTTTTATATTTGTTTTGAACTTAAATATAATAAAAACGTGACATATTTACTTTTATACTGTATGTATTAAGACGATGTACTTATGTATAAGTCTAAATAAAATGTCTGTTCTGTTCTGTTCTGTTACATAAGCAGATAAACGTTAATACCTTAACTAATTGATTGTTGATAATAACAAAAATATTTAAAGACTTATCTAAAAAAATAATCTGCAAAAGCATTATCCGGATTGGTAATGTTTCAGACATTATTCTGTTAATAATTATTATTATCCGCGTCATCCTAAAATGCGTCTAATTCCAATGCGACCAGAGTACGTACAGTCCATATGGTCGTCGATGTGGAGGGACGCTGGAGTACCCGTAGGAAACCCCAACTCTTGCTGACACCAACAAAATTCACTTACTTCCGGGGACGGGGATTAAACCCGGGTCATCTAGATGAGAACCGCGTGTACCAACCAGTGCGCCTACCGGACAGCTTCGTTAACAAGACCACGAACCTTGCGGAACTTTATCTCGGACAGTGTTCCTCCTGACCCCACTGTGCGATTTCAAAGGCTGCACTGGAGCTACGCTTGCCACACATGACATATGCGATTTCGCAGGTTGCTCTGGAGCCACTCTTGCCGCACATGACATATGCGATTTCGCAGGTTGCTCTGGAGCCACTCTTGCCACACATGACATATGCGATTTCGCAGGTTGCTCTGGAGCCACTCTTGCCGCACATGACATATGCGATTTCGCAGGTTGCTCTGGAGCCACTTTTGCCGCACATGACATATGCGATTTCGCAGGTTGCTCTGGAGCCACTCTTGCCGCACATGACATATGCGATTTCGCAGGTTGCTCTGGAGCCACTCTTGCCGCACATGACATATGCCCCATTTTTCCGTGATGCGGCTCATATTGCAATACATGTAAACGTTATTATTTCTTGTAATGGTAATGAATAATCACAACAATTTAATTGCTGATTAGTGCCTAGATTGAATGTTTAAAGAATGGTGATAGATTCAATGTTTAATTAATGGTGATACGATGTACTCTTCTCTTTTGATTGTTAGACTGGCTTGCACACTTATGAGTAGTTGCAGTTATTAACTGCTGCTTTTGTAATAAATTGACAAACATGAAAGAGTATTTCGAGTTAATTTGAATGTCTCTGGGAATATGAAATAATAAAAAAATATTTAGGAACTTACTTCATATAGAGTTTCAAGAGTTTCAAAGTTTATTGTCTAATCCATGACATGTACAATAAAATACATAAAATAACACAATTTACAAACATGCATGGCCAATCTTATAGATTTGTAAGATTTTTAAGTGTGTAATATTACGATTAAAACTATTGCCTTTTTTACAAGTACATGTTTCATTGACATACATTATAAAAACCATATTGCCCCTGTTAACCCTTTGTTTGTAAAACAGGGCACTAATGCGCAAAGAGAAAAATGATGTAAAAAGAGTGACTACCAGCTAGGATCAGATCCTAAGTGGACTGGTGAACAGTGGCCTTCTGTATTTTAATAAAACAGTTATTTCATATGGTAAAATAATAGGAGACATTTATATAATATGCACCTAATTTCATGAAAACCTAAAGAACTATAGTTGAGCATTACAGAAAATTTATAATCTTTAATCCGATATAATAAATTCTATACACAAAGACGCTCAATATACTATCAACTTATGACTAGAATTTCTTACTATACACACGTACATTATATATCAAAGATAATAAATATACTATCGCTGCTATTTACATACAACACGCAACACTAATATGTATTTACATATGTAAAACTGTCTTCTTTGTAAAATTAAAAAGCAGGTTTTGGCTAAGATTCTTGTTAATCCTTCATTGATAAAAAAGGATTTCAGCTTATCGCTATTCTACATATTCATAAAATTTGGAGTAGAATCAACAGCTTTTTCGACAAGAGTATATCTGATATCATTATACATGCTACATTCTAATAATACATGACATTATTTTCAATTGTATTATCTCTACAAAATGGACAAAAGTGTCTGTCAGCAGGCAGACCTTCATAACTTCCTGTCTCGGAGCAACGCCACACCTAAATCCACACAGGGCCAATCTATGACTCTTAGGGATTATTAACTTGCAATATTGCTCAACACCAAAGTTCTGCTTAAATGTACAGCAGCTTCTAAGCTTATTTCCACCTCCACCTGATACACCATTACTAGAGTTAATTCTCTGTAGCCGATCTACTTTATATTCATTTAACATAAACTATATATTAGTACTATACTCTTTATAGTACTTATGTACTATTATGTCATATATTATATTGTTAATACGGCGAAGTAATATATTGAACTAAGTAATTACGCATAATTAACAGCTTATTGTTTGATTGAAATTGAGTAAACCGTTTCGAACGAAACGTTTAATTGAGTGAACTGTTAATTGAGTTGATTAAGGTGTCTAAAGTGAGTGCAAAAACTTTTATAACTTTTTATGAGTGATTTAATATGTCAGAGGCTGTTATATAACATCGTTTAGTGTGGTATGAAATCATAACCATCACACTTTTACAGACAGCAGTTGTTTTCTTTTGTCGAAAGTAAAGTACATACGTTCAAAAGCTACTTCACTTACTAGGAACATGAAGACGTTACATTTATGTAAGTCCGATATTATAAAATAATAGTTGTCAAACAATTTTCTTCCTATGTTGTATATTAACAAATATTAACCTTTCTATTCAAGGAATTGTAGTTTAATACGTTTACCAAAATCAGTTCCAGTAGCTGTTGCCATAATTTTGTTGCACAATGGGTGTAGATAATTATGTTGTTGTACGGATAGTTAAGAACATGTATTAGTTGAACCAAGAAAGAATATATAATTTAAAACTGTTTGCTGAAGATAATATTGTTATTGTAAATCATTAAATGTGTAATACAATCAGAAAACATAAGCTTTTTATATATTTTAGTTTTACAAGTTATTTTAATAAGGCACATTTACACGTGGAAACTGGTAATATTGTTGAGATCAGTTCTTAAGCAAATTAGAAATATTAATTTTTATAATAAGAATCAATTACGGATGGTGCGTGATTTCACAGTATATATCAGGTAGTTTGCCTCCGACCTATTCAAAGATCTACCAATAAACACGTTAATTGATTGTAGGACACCTGTTCATTCTGTATCTTTACCAGTACAATCACCAACCATCGATAACCAATATCATGTCAGACTCATGGTCTTTTATCGTGAATGGGACTTGCCAATAAATGTTATGCACAAGCCACAACATTCAGATTGGGTTACTATAGCTTTCTGGTCAGCGCAATGGCCGGCAAACAGGGTTCGATCCCCGCTCCCGGCCAACTGGCGCTAGATTGCTCGTCAACGAACCGAACAAGTTGGCTTTTTTCTTAGTAATCCGCCCCCCCCCCCCCCCCCCAATGGCGATATAAGAATTGGGAAACTTTCAGTTTAAATTAAAAGGCTGGCATCTGCAGTTAAGATTCAAAATTTCTCCCGACTTTCGAGCGTCTTATCAGTTAATTAAAAAGGAGTGCCAGGAGTGCCGGGAAACAGTCCGGGTCGTCGTTTAATGCCGCCTTAGGCTCGGAATGAATTCATAAATGTCAAACCTTTTCTCGGAACTTTTGTCAGAACATAATTTTATAACACAAACATTTGACAGATTTTTGTAAAAACAAAATGATAAGCAAAATGTTTTTTTATATATAGTAAATGGATTTTGAAGAAATCATATAATATAAAATTATGCAGATATTTTAACAAAACACGTTTTATATCACATGCTAAAAGTGTTTCTAGCTAAATATGGAACCGTTTTAGTAAGAAGTTAAAGTCAATAAAATAAAGCAATAATTATAATTATGAAGGAGCAATATTTAATTAACACAAAGATTGCCTGCCCACTTTATGAACAGCGCTCGCATTGTTTGCAGTCTTGCATTGACACGAACGTTTTCAAATCTTTTGTTTGGTGGTGTGAATCTGTGAACAACTGTTTTTATGGTGAATTAATGGCATTGTCTAAAACGTTGATTGTTAATGCAAGTCACATATCAACACGTGTCATAATCGGCTTGGAAACTGAACTGTGAATTGCCTGCATCTAAAAATAGTTATAATGATAGTACTATATAGATCTAGTTATTCTTTTTTCGTTGTTCACTTCATTTTCAAAATTCAAACAATTACGAGTTGTCCAGTTTTACATGAGATGGATATACATATTAAGTACTTAAACAGAACGAGAGGTATTTAAAGAAAAAACCTCAATTTTATTTTACATTTGTTTATTTATTTTTACTGAAGTTATTTTAATTTCACCTTAGTTTATCTTATTTAATTTAGTTAATTTAATTATGTTTCATGTTATTTACCGCGCATGGATGGATGCATGGATCGATAGACTAAAAAAGTAATTTGAATTTTTATCAAATTTTTCATAATTCTACTTCTACTTTCCAGACCATGTCGGGTGCGACAGGCGCCGCTGGGGACAGACAGAAGATGAGAAAAACGTGACTCGTCTTCGGAATGTAATGCCAGAGAAGCTGGCCACGTTTTGCAAGATTCACCTCTCCTTCCTGCTCGAACTGGACGGTTCCAAGCTTGAAGAAATATTCGCGGAACAAGGGACCAATGACTTAAACGCGAACAAAAGGAAGTTGTCGATGCCGTTCTCCAGGAAAAAAGGTGAGAGTTAACTATACGAAAGGCTTGGAAAGGTTGACATTAATAAAAAAACAACGGATGTGTTGCCGAATCTGCTGTTATGAAAAAGGATCATAATTTAATACAGTTTTACTTTGGATTGTAAATACATCCTTTGATGTAATACTTTTAGCAATAGCGCAAACAATGGTTGATGGGCTTAAAGTTTATCCCATTATCGTGAACAGCAAACTCACTTCAAATCTTTTTTTTTCAACGTTGCATAATTTCGAGTGCCTGTTAAATAGTCTGACCATCTTTGTAAGTGATAATGTCTCTGACAACCTAAGACCACACTGTTATCAGAAAATATCATCTGAATGAAGCCCCGACACCTCTTAAGAGGATGAGTTTATTCAACTGGCCCGATTGCGCAATATTTATTAGCTCTTATTTAACAATGTGTGAGTCAATGACAATTAAGTAATCTACGCTTAACGCAATAAACGTCCGTTTCGATTTCAGCTTTTTATTGAAAATAAACAAATCTAACCTAAGATCAAGCTGGCAATCAAACACTCCTATTTGGTTGCTATCTTGCTTGTTTATCTCCATTGCCCATTATTGCAGAAAGAAATTTAAGTTAGTTTAGGGGAATTGCAACAGGCAACACTTTTATTGAGTTCTAGTCATTCAGTTACAGCATCAAGCGTCCAGATGTGATACTTTTATGGCTACTTTGCATGCACTGAGTAAATTTGAAATCCCAAATTAAACATCGACCAGACTCACTGGCAATCAATTGTGCTGCCTGGGCATAAAATTCTATCAGTTTGATCTAATTTTAAACTTGTATTGTAATCTTATTGTCAGGTCTCTATTCAACCATGTCTGATTTGCAAAATAAAGCGTCTTATTTATTAATCATGTTATGATAATTATTGTCAACATATTAAAATGTGTGGTTTATTACAAACAAACAAACATATACACATATCTCCTTTCTTACTTATAGTTTTGTGTAAGTGCACTTTAAAGATACGAGCACACTGACTAGCAAATAAAGAACAACGTTTCATTTGCTAATGACCTCAGTATCTGCTTATGTTTAGGATACAATGGCTTAACAAATGTTCATTTTTAAAGAAAGCTACTCATTATAATATCTATTATAATAACTTCGTTTGTTTATCCTCAGATCGCGCCGCGTCCAGTCCAGCTCCACTCTCAAGCGACCTATTGGACGCCATGAGCTGCCTAATCAGCTTCCTTCAGCAGCCAGACTGCCTGCGCACTGAGGGACTGTTCCGCAAGACCGGTAACGTCTCACGCCAGCGACTTCTCCGTGAGTGGATCGCCCAGGGAGCGGATGACCTCCACCTCGGGGATGGCACGTTCTCACCCCACGACGTTGCTACTGTCCTCAAGCAGTTACTCATTGAGCTGCCAGAACCCCTTCTTACACAGAAACATTACGAGGCGCATATGCAGATCTCGGGTAGGTTTCATGCATTGTTATTGATTTTTTTTTAAACCTAAGTTTTATTTCAAATTTAAAATAATTGTAATATTTAGTGTACACACACTCTGCTATAAAGTCTTTTATAAATATATATTATTAGTTGTACATGTATTAAAACGTGAACAAACTAACAATACATAATTTTAATAAACATTTAATTTTGTTCACGATGAACTACAGAATTCTTCAGACACAATGTCATAAATTATAAATATATCAAACCTATCTCCCTTTCAGAACTAAGTCTGAACTGCCTCTCAGACGCAGACAAGAAGCGCTCTGATGAGAAGCATGTGAAGGCCCTCCAGTTTCTTGTACAGCTGTTACCCCGCGAGAACGCCGCTCTGCTCGAATCTCTTCTCGACCTTCTGAACCAGGCTACCAAGGTCGCCGAAAACAAGATGTCCGCGGAATCGCTTGGCATAATCTTCGCGCCGAGTTTAATCTGCCCCCGGAAGCTGGCGCCGGAAGCGATGCAAGACGCATTGGCAACGCAGAGCAAGGCGGTGGCGATGATGATCGAGAACTCTGGTGCAGTGTTCGAGGTGCCGCGGGAGCTGGCCGATGACGTAGCACACTTCTGGCGCGTCATGGAGGACGTTTTGGACGGAAGCAAGAGCTGTGAGGATAGGGTGAACATCAGAAAGTCTATGGTAAGGAGATGTTGTGGTGATTAAAATGATACTTATAAATCGTCCTTCTCTAGGATTATTGTCTAAAGTTCACATAGACAATAGAAACTGTTATTTTCGAAGAATATTTCTTAGACAAATATGTACTTGATTTATGCTACAGTTCTCATAAAGAATAACACAAGTAATTAACAAAGCATATTTTTTTTTATAGAATCAACAGCTGGCTATGAGCTAAGTTCACAAACACAATAACAACTGTAATTTACCAAGCATATTTCTTACACAATCCGTTTTTTTTGTCTTGCAGTATATAAACCGCTCAAGACCCGCTAGCGCCGTTCTAACATATGCCGATCGCAAGTCCCCGGAGACGTTTGATTGTGCTCAAGACACTCATGTCTTTACGCATGATCAGTCGACGGTCGAGTCAGTCGAGTGTGAAAGCAATCAAAAACTGATGAAGCAGTTGGACCGTGTCGACAGCAGGCGCAATCACTATCGAAAGAACGGAAAGCACTCTCGTAGCAGGTCAATCGGGGCGTCAATCAAGGTAAATATTGCGACAATCGCATATGAGATAATAATAATACTACTACTTATAATAATAATAATTTTTATTATGATGCTTTAAAAAAAAAAAATATTATGTAAGGCACGCAAAGTTGCAGTATGTAATTCATATGAATATTTTCCACATAGTCATAAAAAGTGTGAGTTTATAACTAATTTTTATTTTTAGTTTACATACCTTATTTTACAGCAAAATTGCGAAATAGTGGAAAATAATACATTTATAGGCATTTGACTTTACCATCTCCAATGTCTAACCAGTGTCCTTCTCCCATGTTTTCAGAAACACTTGCTGAGAAAAAGCAAATCTCAAGAGTTATGTGACTCGCAGAGCGGCGAGGAGTTGGGCTCGAGCATAACCAAAGCGACTTCCATCGACAGCGTTGACAGCATCTCATTTAATGAAACCCTCGACAACAAGCTTGCACCTCTGCTGGTAGGTTATCGTTAAAGATTGATATTAAATATTAAAATTGTAATCATTAACAATAATTGCTGACATTTTCACTGAGAAATAGATCCAACTAGTTAAGAGGAACAGTTTATTGGTCGTCATGTTTTAGCTACCAGAACCCATGTGTTTTAACAATCATCCACAGATAAAATAAATTCAAACACATCTGTTGCAAATAGTTTATAAGCGTAAGTTTTCTCCATTTTTAATAAGCAATATTCTTAATTGTATTGCAGAGACACAATCCAGCCGTGCACATCGTCGACTTGGAAGCCTCTCCTCGCAAAGTGAGGCCATACTCGCGTCTAATCAACGAAAACATCGACGACGAGGCATCTGATTCAAAGTCACAGTACCGCCCGCCCACCCCCTGCAAGATACTGCTCCCCAACACGCCTCTTTCGAGCTCCCGACCGGTTGCCGTGGTTTACCCCATCACCAAGATGACGGACAGACTACCAGACGTACTCTTGTGAGCGTGCAGACGTCACCGGGATGAAAACGATTTCTCCGAAACCTCGATTGAGGTCTAAACTTCAACCCATTTATGCCGAGTGGACTCTCCCATCCTTCTAAATTGGATCAATTCATTTCCAAAATTAGGGATGTCTAGTATATTTATTTCTATATTTAGAATATTTCTTACATAAATTCCTTTAAGCAAACAGCGCAGACCCTGATGAGACGCCGCTACTTTGCATGCACTGAGTAAATTTGAAATCCCAAATTAACCCTTACAGTGCTGGAACCGAATTTTGAAGGCCTTTGCAAACAGTTTGGATCCAGATGAGACGCCACAGAACGTGGCGTCTCATCTGGGTCTACGCAGTTTGCCAAGGCTTTTTTTTCTAGACGCTATGCATATATGGGTTTAAAACCAATGTCTATGATTTCGTTGTATTTAAATTTTTAAAGGTGCAAACATACAATTTCAAGTGCGTTCAGAAGTTCAGAGTCACGTATAGACGCTTTATGAGTGACCCTACGTGATATTATTAGAAACTTACTTGTCAAAATGTGCTGACATGTACGCTGTAGCGAACGACTTTTTCTCGTGATGAACGTGACAGTTCTTCACCGGTTGCTTACAATGTAAAAGTTAAACAATTGAAACTTTACTATATTTAT